>NW_012133382.1:56544-77631 GCF_000313525.1 Fibroporia radiculosa | reverse complement strand
GCGAAATCGTGTTCGCCGCGGTCGGCGGGCCGGACGGGGGTGGGGGCGGCGGGAACGTCGTCTTGACGGGGGACGCAGGGTCGTACTCGTCCTCGGCGTCGTCGTCGTTGTCGCCGAGCGGCGCGCGGTCGGGGTCGACCTCCCAGTCGGCCGCGAGGCTGGTGCTGGACGGCGCCTCCTCCTGGATCGCGTCGAGCTCGCGCGGCGGGTCCTGCGCGCGGGTGCCCGGCTCGGCGTCGATGAGGCGCTCGAGCGCGTCGAGCTGCCCGAGCGCCTCCGTGCCGCCGACCTCGCCCGCGATCTTCCTGAACTCGCGCTCGCACTCGAGCAGCTCGCGCACCTGGCCCTCGCGGTCGCGCGCGGCGTCGTCGATGCGGCGGATCACGTCCGACGCGAGCGTCTCGAGGCTCGGCTGCGCGGACGCGGCGCTGTGGTCGGCGTCGAGGCGGCGCAGCTGCGCGAGGAACTGCTCCGTGTACTCCAGGTCGTGCGCGAGGACGACCATCGGGTCCTGGTCGGGTTGCCGCCGGCGCCTCGGCGACGGCGGCGCGGGCGGGCTGAAGAGCGGGTCGACGTCTGGCGGCGCATGGTCGGTGAATGGGGACCGCGGGCGGTCGCCGCTCGCTGCGGGACCGCGGTCGGGCTCGTCCTGCTGCGCCTGCGCCTCTGCGGGGGCGCCGTGTTCTCCCTCGGGGTGTGCGTCGATGCCCTCTGCGCCCTCGTCGTACTCGATCCCAAATTCTTCCGCCAACAGCCTCGACCCTGCGCTCGGCTCTGGCATCAGCGCCACCGCGAGCTCGTGGGCGAGCGAGTGTCGCCCGTTTGCTGCATCCTCGTCTAGTGTTTGGGCCAAGCTGGACCCGCGCAGGGAGGCCGTGGAGCGACGGGCGTGGAGGCTGAGGCTTTGTCGTGAAGGAGACTTGCGTGGCGAGGTCGACGACGAGCCGGCAGAAAGATAGCGGGAGCTCGTCGCTGCGTAGCCGTCGTCGTATGTGGCAGCAGACGGCATGTGTGATGGGGGTGATCGTGCAAAGAGAGATGAAAGAGAGAGCGAGCCCAGAGTCGCCCGGGGATGGTGGGTCGTTGCAGTGTCTGCGCAGGCGGTAACGCCGCCAACCCCAATATGGCAAGTGGCCACTTGGTCACGTGCGCCCGATCGAAGCCAGCCGATAGCGCGGAGCCCGAGCGACTGAGATTCCAATCTTCACGCCCAAAAAACTCAATCATTAGCAGACGACGCAGACGGCAGCCAGCAAGCACGAGATCTAGTTGATACACTGTGCGTCTACGATACATCAGTCCAGCCGCTATCGTATTGCACACAGCTGATGTGAAGCAGTCAAGCCGAGAAGACTACAGAGTTCATCGTCCACACAGATGCTTTCTATGAATATGTCGAATGCAAATAAAACAATCACAGCCCCCAGCGTCTGCGCAACGGCCCCACCGTGTCGCGCTAGAGACGCGTTGAGCCGCCCGCGCCATCGAGCTGTGGCCGCCCTGGCCGGCGCTCCTGGGACAACCGCCGGGCAAGCGCAGGCGTAATTTCGTCCCTCTCAAACAGCGCCAGGAGCGTCCCCCCAAAATCAGCGACCTGCATGACGTCCCAAATAGCCTCCTGCTCTAGCAGCAATAGCGCCTTGACAGATTCGCGCCCGCGCACGATGGGTCTCCATTCTGAGCTGCCTGACTCGGCGTGCCATTCAATAGCATCGATGAGGGAGAATTTTCTAGCGGTCGGAAACGCGCGCGACAAGTGCTTCACGATCATGCGATGCTGGAGGGGAAGATTGAGCTTCCAGACGGTGTCCACAAAGTGCAGCTCGAGGCTCTGCAGGGGCAGCTTGTGCTTGAGCGCGCACAGTTCCTGTACGATCTGCGCGGTGGGTGTGATGATTAGCTGACGATTTATCTGACTGCGGGCGATGCCCGAGAGTCGCTCACCAGCTCAGGGGGCATGCTAAACGTGTGGATGGGGAAACAGACGGATAGTCTGGACAGCTTGGGGGCGAGGCGCTCCATGGGAGTGTTGTACAGAATCCACGCTGGAAGCTCGAGCTCCCGGAGGTCACACTGTTTCAGAGGCGCCAGGAGCCGCTCGTCCGCGGAGAGGCTAGGGCCGAACCAATCGCTCGGATCGACGAGGCTGAGGCGCGATATCGCCTGACCACGGAGGAAGGAGGCTAGAAGATAGAGCGGACACCTCAAAGACTTGAGGTGGGGCAGGGCCGTGCTCTGGAGGGCATCGGAGCACCGGACTACATGCTCGCCTGCGTCGAGCGCCTCGCTGCCGTCCACTCCGACCACGGACAAATCAACGAGGGTGGGCGTGCGGTTCAGGAAAGCGAACAGGGTGGGGGCAGCCCTGGGGAGGAAAGGGACGTCGAGGTCGCGCAGGGCCGTGACGGTGTCCTTTGCGATGACAGCATGAGCGATAGGCCATTCTGTGGTGGACAAAGAGCGCAGGGCCGGAGTTCCGGCGAGGGAAGCGAGCGCTTGGACGTAGGGCTCCACGCCGTCTGCAGCTGTGACCTCGAACTTGGATAGGCGCATGAGGGGCGCGCTTGGCAAAGATGCCGCGGGAGTCGGAACAGCGAAGGAGCAATGTCTGATGCAGAGGACGTCGAGGGACTCGAGGCCGGCGACGGCATGGAGGAGGGGGGGCGCGACAGGGGTGCGGACGAGATGGAGGACACGGAGGTTGGGAAAGAGGGGGACGAGCTGGAGGTAACGAGGGAGGTCTTGTCGGGAGAGGCTGTACTGGTCGAGATCGTGAAGGGGGATCCAGTCTGAGAATTGGACCTCCCTAACGAAGGCGCCGAGCATGCACGCGGTCTCGTCGCCTTTTGCGAGCTGGTTCATCCAGAGTTTGCGGGCCTGGCGGATTCGGACCTGGGTGCCCTTGCTGGGGGTGCCGAGGAAGGCCATGGTGGCAAAGAGCTTGGGGGCGACAAGGGCGGAGAAGAGGCGGCAGACGAGGTTGAGGCGGGTGAGGATGGCTTTGCGCTCGGCGATGGAGGACTGGACGTCGTGGAGGAGCTCGTCGAGGATGAGCATGTAGACGTCGACGGGGATGGAGGTGAGACGTTTGGAGCCCGCCTGGCGAGCGGGACCTGCGATCCGCGACATTGAGGGCCGGGGTAAGTGGCAGCGCGAGGAGGGGGAATGGGGGCTCACTGTACGAATGGCGCACGGCCATGGTGTCTTGTCGGGCGGGACGGGGCGGGGCGGGACAGGAGAGGGCAGGGCAGGCGGTGGGAGGGCGAGCTGGGGCGGAGCGACGAGGACGGAGAGACGGCAAACGCGTCTTTATGAAGAGGACGGGCGCGTAAGGGGGTAGAGCCCAGCGAGCGCCCGAGGCGGAGGCAGGATCAGACACGCACGCGGCAAATAAGCTGGCGGGCGTCGCATAGCCCACTGGCGCCCGGCACCATCCTGCCCTCCGAGCGCCCGCTCCTCGCCACCGACCCGCGCCTTCTCCCACTCGCGCGCCTCTCCCCAGCGCCATCGCAGCCGCAGAGCGCGCGACTACTCTCTCTGTCTCTCTCTGTCTCCTCCCTCGTTGCCAACGGCGACCTCAGCCAAGCCTCTCGCACACCACTCCTCGTGTCCGCTCACTTGGCTCAATCTCTATCCCAACACCGCTCACTCGGCTTAATCTCCTATTCCCATTCCCATTCTACACCATCCAGCGTGCTACACGGCGTCACACCCCCCCTTCGATTCCACCCAGACCTGTCTACCCCGAGCCACATATCACAACTCTCCATGTACAGCACAGTCTAATCATTCATCCAGACCAGATCTATACGGAGATGAGTCCATCTACCCCCTCCATTATTCGTCCTGGCACTATCCGATCATGGCGTCTAATTCCCCATCTAATACCAACACCGTTCCCAGAGGCTTGCTGTCGCGGAGCTCCATTCAGGTCTAGAGAGGCCGCGCCTCTCTCCGTCAACGGCAATCCACCAGCATATTCAGATAGTGCACCACCGCCGCGGGGTGCGGATCTTGCCCTGCACGCACCGGCGCCGACTCGGGCGACCCCTCGGTCCTTTTCACCGACGGAAACAGCGCGACCAGGAACATATCGAACGCCTTCACAGCCCCCGGCGCGTCTGGCAACACCCCGTACCGTATCTCCTCCAGCCCGTGCCGCGGCTGCACCCTGCCCCACCCCTCCGCCTTGCGCATCCGCCCAAACGGCGCCAGCATCTCCTCCACCGACGGCTGCCCCTCGTCCGCAAACTCAGGCACGTCCACCGGTAGCGCCAGCGACTTGAGCATGGGACACATCTTGGCCAGAGACGCGTACACCCCCGGCGTCAGCCCCGGCCCCCAATCAGAGCGCTGATCTCGCGTCCCCAGATCCAGGTGCTCGACCTGGCGCCACCACTTGCCGATCTCGCCCACGTCCTTGTCGTCCAGGCAGGGCAGCCGAGCCGCCGTCAGCCTAAAATACCGAAGGCTGATAAGCCCCGCAAGCGGGCGCAGCAGGTCCAGCGTGAACCAATCGGGGAACTCTGTCCGCGGATCGCCTTCCTCCTCCTCAAAGTCGGGCCAGTACTCCAGCACGAGCGACTCCAGACTGCTCCCGGCCGTCGCGACCAACGCTCCGAACAGCGGGAGCAGCGCCGACGGCCCGTCAGGGGCGCACACATCGAAATGCACGCTTCGGAGGACACTGGGCGGCATGAGCGGCAGCATCATTCCAAATAGGCCCGGCGTGGAATTGATTCGGAGGTCGCGCAGCGCAGGAAAGAGTAACGGCGCCGAGGCGGAAGACACGGACGCGCACATCGACTCCGCGGTAATGTGGTGCGCCTCGATGTCGAGCGCCTCGAGGCACGGAGCGGCCGTGGCAAGCGTAAGGAGGACCTGCGTCGAGAGCTGCTTCCCGACGCGGAGCTGCAGTGCGGTGAGCGAGGCGAACGAGAGGGCCTGCCGGACGAGCTGCTCCGAGGCAGCCCCGCGGAGACGGAGGGTCTCGATGGGAACCGCCGCTGCGCCTACTCGCTCGAGATATTGGAGCATGGCGTCACTCCTTCCTACCACGGTCGAGCAGCCATCAATAGCAGGCATACCCGGGTCCTCCGCATAGCCTATGCTGATATCGACGTCACGCAGTGCCTTGGAGACCGCCCACAGAGGCGCGGGCTCGCACCCCCTCCAGCCAAACTGCGCGTGCGCGAGCTGCGGCAGCGCGACGAGCGATTGGAAAGGCGCCGGCAGCGCAACGGGCTCGACGTGTCTGATGGCCTTCACACGGGAAGCGTACGCGTTCAAACGCGTGACGGCGTCCCGCTGCACCTGATCGTCCGCCTGGACGCGATTTGTTAGATGGGCCATAGCTGGGCGCGGGCGGGCCGCAGGGAGGACGCACCGCGGTGTCCGTGCTCTCGAGAAGACTGGGGAGCAGCCGGACCAGGGGCTTGATGCTATCCAGACGGCACCACAACCTATTCAGCGCGGGGTCCTGCCACGCCCTGCAGCATCTGGCCACTTGACACAGCGAGTAGCGGTAGTCTCGTTGCGGCCAGGACGAGCAGCCGTCGAGCACTAGCTGGAAAATTTCATCGATGAGGAGGACTGAGTGCATGGCGCGTTGGCGGAGATGAAGGCGCCGTGGAGAGATTGCAGTCCCAGCCTGCGTTCGAGTCGCGAAAAATCTAGTGTACGACGTGGCATGGTCGTCAGAGCAGTGTCTTATATCGATTGCTTGCGCCAGCGGCTGCGCTCGCGCTGCAAAATTTCGGGACGCCGTGCTGTGATTGGTCCGCGAGACAAGTACCGCCACCGTCGGCGTCCCCAACTGGCGCCATTCTGTCCGTTTCAATCTCTTTCATTCAGCTGACAGCAAGAGTACAGTGCGTGCCATCCTAGATGTATTTCGCATGGATACAAAGAAAGCGCTACATATGAGATCCTACAGAGCACAATGCTTAGACAACAGGGGGCTTAGTGCCAGGCGTGAAGGTGTAGGTCAACCCACACTTGCCGCAGTACTGGCGATCTTGGTGGAAAGCCATCTGGAGAGGCCCTATCAGCAAGTGTCACCAGGGCGGCGTTGTCTACACTCACGAAGATACCGGCACCGCACTCGGCGGACGGGCATTCACGACGGAGACGCTTGATCTTACCGTCCGACTCCACCTTGTAGTATTTCAAGATGGACATCTTGACCTTCTTGCGCTTGTGCTTGATTTTCTTGGGGGTCTGTTTCGGGCACGGTCAGCCTCTGCATACTAAACATGAGTCGCGCGCACTCACGTTGTAGGTTTTTTTCTTGCGCTTCTTCGCACCACCACGCAGGCGGAGCACGAGGTGAAGGGTAGACTCCTTCTGGATGTTGTAGTCGCTGAGGGTGCGACCATCCTCGAGCTGTTTGCCGGCGAAGATGAGACGCTGCTGGTCGGGGGGAATGCTGATAACCGAGTTCAGTAACTACAGTCAAATCCGCCGGGAGCGGACTCACCCCTCCTTGTCTTGGATTTTGGCCTTTACATTGTCGATGGTGTCGGAAGACTCCACCTCGAGGGTGATAGTCTTGCCCGTGAGGCTGTGTGAAAGTCAGTATACTAGACCAACAAAAGAGTGCAATCAGCTCACGTCTTCACGAAAATCTGCATCCTGCTGTTCCGGCGTAAGCTCTCAGTCTCATAGCACGATGAATGCTCGAATTCTACTCACTTGACGGACGCCTCTGTCTGTCCAACGATCTAAACGATGGAGTCGTTGACAAAAGCTAAAACCGGGTATGAGAATCCGAAATGCGATCGGGCGTAGTTATATAGTCGATGATTTGTAATCCCATCGCTCTGTGGATGGTCCGTGCACATTGGTAACAAGGTTCAAACTCCGCGTATATAGTTCGGCATCTTGCGCCGAGACGCGCTGCTCGTGACACGCGTTGGGTTGGACGCGTCGCGCGACGCGACCTGCCACGCAGCGACACTCCTCTTTCGTACCTATACTATTCTGACGTTTTCGGACAAGAAGCCCGACTTATCGCATTTATGGATACCGATGAAGATGTTCAGATGATTGAGAGCGAGATAACCCCAGTGCCATCTGAAGCAAAAGGGAAAGGAAAGGCAGTAGAGCTTAATGGTGGTCATGACATCGAGAACTTGCCCTGGTGCGCTATGTCTTACTTTGCTTCATTTATGAACCCTTAAATACTGTTTTAAGGGTGGAGAAATATCGGCCGGTCAGCATGGATGACATTGTATCTCACAAGGACATTACCAGCACCAGTAAGTGCTACTTGATTGGCATGTGCGCCTAATCACCAAAGCTGCTGTCTCTAGTCGAAAAGTTCATCGAGAAAAACCAATTACCGCATCTACTCTTCTATGGTCCACCTGGCACGGGTAAAACTTCAACCATCCTGGCTGTGGCGCGTCGGATATATGGAAACGACTATCGCAAGCAGATACTGGAGGTGCGTCTGCTCAGTCCTTTGAACTATTCAGAAACATATCACGCTTTTTTACAAGCTCAACGCTTCAGACGACCGCGGTATCGACGTTGTGCGCGAGCAGATCAAGAACTTTGCAGAGACGCGCACACTATTCCTCAAGGGCTACAAGCTCATCATCCTGGACGAGGCGGATATGATGACAACCGCGGCCCAAGCAGCCCTGCGACGCGTCATTGAACAGTACACGAAGAACGTGCGCTTCTGCATCATCTGCAACTACGTCAACAAGATCATCCCCGCGATCCAAAGTCGCTGCACGCGCTTTCGATTCTCGCCACTGCCCATCCCCGAGGTCGAGCGGCGGCTCAACAGCGTGATAGAAGCTGAAGGGTATACTATATAGGTTGTCGGTAGTATCCGTGCAGCTCACCCAACTGTCGTGATGCTCTAGGGTAAAACTGACCGAGGACGGCAAGAAGGCACTGCTCAAGCTCTCGAAGGGAGACATGCGGAGAGCCTTGAACGTTCTCCAGGCGTGTCACGCCGCGTTCGATCTCATCGGTGAAGCACAGATTTATGACTGTACCGGTAGCCCACACCCATCAGATATTGAGACCGTCGTCAACTCGATGCTCTCAGACGACTTCACCACCTCTTATAAGAGTAGGTTGCATTTCGCTGTGGTCACATTCAGCCGCTGGAACACATCTCACTGTTGATGCTATAGTGATCTCAGCGCTGAAGGTCGAGCGCGGCTTGGCGCTGCCGGACCTCATCAACGGTGCCTATGAGTACATCGAAACCATCGACTTCAAGCCACATGTGCGCGTTTATGTGCTCGACTTCCTGGCGACCACAGAGTAAGCTTGCGCAGTGCGTTACACTCCCTAGTCATTCGAAACTGAGTCTCGTTCTGCGCAGGCACCGACTATCTACCGGAGCGAGTGAGAAGATACAGCTGACGGCGTTGCTGGGTGCTTTCAAAAATGCGGTAGAGCTGTCCGCTAAATCGGCGTGAGTTGCCTGCGCTTGTAGGTGGCGGCGTTCAATCGTGTTGTGGAATTTATTGTACTATGATTGTATCTCCTTAACTGAGCCTCTATATAGCCCGCGCGGCTGCTTCTGCAGTTCGCATGTCGGATATGTCTCTGGTCACTGTCTGAATGTTCGGAGCAAACCCATGTACTTCATCAAGAGGCCAATCTATCTTGAGACTCTTTTTGCACTACCAGCGCGATCTTTGCGCTCGACTACTGTCTTTGGTGCGGTTTTGCGACTGCGGGGAATCGCTTTTGATTGCGCGATGGACTCGAATCTTGAAGTGCATTGGCAATGTAAAATCAAAATGGCAATCTGAGATTTGAGTCTATAATCACGTGGTGCTGGTGTATGACACGCTAGCGTCGCGCCTGGCGACTGAACACGCTGGCTACTGGCTGTCTCAGTGCTTGCAGTTGTGTTTATTATGCAATTCGCCTGCGTTTCCTTGGTCTCGTCTTGATCTAACGACCGATATTCTGACTGCTGCTTTCCTCATTGCTGCCCCGGAAAGGCGTCATACTCGAAGCTCGAACGGCAGTTGAACCCAATACGGGTCCTAGTAGTTCACTGTTCTTCGACGGCGTTTCCCTCATGGCATTCCCCCTTCCTTCACATTTGCCGCGGCAGAAAGATCCGCAAGATGTATCAACAAAGATACTTACGAAGATCTCTGAGGCTACTGCCAAATCTCTGAACGCGGAACTGGCTTCGTCTTGGGTGGCTGAACTTGATGACACAATTACGCAGACAAAAGTACCGCATTGTATCTATACTACCTAGCCGCTTCTTACCCGGGATGAATAGGAACGAATATACGAACGAATATCTCATGATCTCCCAGCTTTTAATGAGCAACTGACTAGTGCTCGGTCCATTCAGGAGCGCTTGGGCGTTCTCACTACGAACGTCGATAGTTTAAGCAGTCATCTGTCGGATTCGGAGGTAAGGGAATAAGAATCGTACTGTGATCTCGTAGCTGACAATTCGCCCGATCATGAAGTCAGGGCTTGTGCCTAGATTATTAGGCGTTCTCAGCAGACATGCAGCCCTTGCGCAGGCCAGCCTCGACGCAGAAACGAAATGGAGTGCTTTGTCTCATCTCCTCCTATGCAAAAACAGCTACCATGAGCTTGCACGTTTCTCCCAGGAAGGTCGATTGCCTGAAGCGATGGAGGTGTGCCAGAAATTTGAGGCAGACCTTAGTAGTGCACCGCGACCACTGGAACGGAGTTCTGTCATGGGTGACTTACAGGTAAGCGCATAGATACTTGTCCCATCTTTTCATAATTACATTATGATATCACCTAGCGCAGCTTCAGAGTGCTGAAAGCTAGAACTGAAGAACAACTGGACGACGCATACACTCGCGGTGTAAAAGTATCACCATCCGAGGTATTCATATCAACCTCCGTTCAAGGTGTGTATCCACTTTTCCTTTGAGATGTCGTTTTGATGTGCATAAAGTGAGACAATCCGACACAAGTATATTTTTGTCGTCTGTCCTCGCCGCTCTACCACAAGCGACCCTTACTTCTCATTTAGCATCTCTTCGCCGAGATCTTATTACACATTATGTCGACTTCACGTTAAAGCAGCCAGCTTCCGTGGTCATCAGCTCTACAAACAGTATTTCCGGGGCAAGTGAACACAGGTTGAACTTGTATCCTGCACCACCAAACTCAACAAATCCATCGTCTCGACTGGAGAACCTGTCGACGATTCTTACCTTCATTGATACTCACCTGCTACCTCATCTTCCATCAACAGAACGGGCTTCCTTCTCGCAGTCGCTGTGCAAGCCACTTAGGCTGGCCGTGCTCAATCATCTCTTGGCTCCTTCCTTGCCCTCCTCACTTGACGACCTCCCTGACTTCCTTCATTTGGTCCAAAAGGCGCGTCAGTTTGAGACTGATTACATTCAGTCAGCACTTGGGGACACGGGTGAGGCGGAGATCAAAGTTTGGTCCGATAATGTTGACGTGCACTATGAGCGCAAGAGGCGCACTGAACTATTGGAGACGGGTCGTCATATAGTCCTTGCTGCGGAGGACGAGAGCCAGAGATTCTTTGTTGGCGTGCCAGCCATTCCAGGACGGGAGAGCAAGCTAAATGACCGCCCAGATACAGAAAAACCTGCGGCTGAGGCCGCTGAGAATGAGGCCGAGACTGCATGGGGGTTTGACGACGATGGACCGAGTGACTCGCAGAATGCTCCAGAGGTTGAAGAGGACGCATGGGGCTTTGGAGACGATGCAGAGCCTGAGACGGCCGCTGAACCTGAGCTACAGGCAGAAGTGCCTCTCGAGTCTATGGCGGCCTCGGAAGATCCGGATCCGGGCGATGCTTGGGGGTGGAATGACGACTCAGAGACTCTTAATGACGATGATCTAGACGATCCTTGGAATGATGGCTGGGGCGATGATTCCAATGCTAAACCTTCACATGCGAACGGCACGAATGGCGCAAACGGCAATCATGTCAAAGCAAAGCCTGCAACACGACTGGAAAAGCTGTCATCAAAGGGTAAGAACTCTCATACAAAATCTCTGCAGGCGCCTGCGCCTGCACAACTTCCCCCACCAACACCTTTTATGTCATCGCCGAAGGAGGCGCTGTCATCCCCACATCTATCACAAGCGGTTGAGGAGTCGTATATGGTGTCTGGCCGCTCCAAAGAGTTAGTGCAACATACGGAGCGAATCTTGTCCGAGGGTGCCCGCCTTGCATCCTCTGGTATATTCTCATCCCAGCGCAGTCCGACGGTTCCTATAGCATCTCTACTCTTACAAGCAGCACCTTTTACCCTGGAACTTTACCGTGCTATCTATCCTGTGACATGCTCTAAGGCCCTCATGGCGTCACCGAAGTTATCTATCCGGTTCTCGAATGATTGTTTGTATTTGAGCGCAGAAGTTGGCCGTCTCTTAGACAGTTTGACGCCATCCACGACTTCCGTGAAGACGAGACTCGAGGAGTGTAGAGATCATCTGAAACTGCTTGGCGAGAGTTGGTTTGCCGAAACCATCGTAAGTGACCGTAATGCGATACCTGCCATACTGACTGACATCCCAATTTTTTCTAAGAATCGACAATGTCAGTTGGTCAATGAGACTCTGGATAAAGCCGAGGGGTTTGTAGACACAATGGAGCAAGACCGTTTTGACGAATGCGAGAGTGCTCTTAGCCAAGTGCTGCAGCGTGTGCGACAGCTTGCGCAGGAGTGGAAGGTCTACAGCGTTTCACTAATTATCTTATTAAGACGATGCTCATTTTGTGTTAGGGCGTTCTGACAAAGAGCAAATATTACGACGCAGTTGGTGCCACAGCTGAGGCCGCGCTTTCGCGCGTGCTTGCGGATATTCTTGCGCTACCAGATATTACTGCGGATGAATCCCACCGTTTGAACGAGCTGTGCCATATCTTGAATGCCTTAGAAGGTCTTTTCGTTAGTGATCGGGTGAGATTAGTTGCATTCGCGATCTAATCAGATGCTGATATTTATGAATCCATCCCAAGACCACCTTCGTTGTCGCTTACGTACCATCTTGGCTGAAATTCTCATATTTGTCCGAGCTTTTGGTGAGCTATTTCCCGTACGTCACAGGTAGTCGTCGTGCCTCATCACTTTCTTTAGGAGGCATCAATTGCGGACATTTCGTACTTATTCGAAGAAGGTGCTCTCGTTGACTTCGAAGTGGACGAACTTGTCAACCTCGTGCGGGCTTTGTTTGCGGATACCCCACTGAGGACCACTACTATTAATAAGTTATTGCGTGGTCACCCAATTGGACCTGTGCAGTCCTGACCGGCTTCGCCCGCATTCATTCATGTACATAGCCTTACCCACGGATCATTTTTCAAATATTGCCCACTTTGTTTACGTATTTAGTGCACCTTTATGTGAAATTACTGTCTGTGGGTCTTGGTTGAGCGATCAGCAATCGTTCAACGTTTGATATTTCGGTACTCAGGTCAATGTTGGCGCTGATTGCCTTTTGAGGCTAAACGCACGGACCATGCTTCAGGACAAATAGGTGCAAACACGTTGGACGCTGGAGACCTGGGAAAGGGACATTCTAACCACGACCGGCACAATATCGCACATTGAAGACGTTCTCCCAGCATAGTGGTCTTAGATGGCGTCCGTTGAGGTAAGTACTAATTTTTGATTGTGTACTACGCAGTATTGAGCTCCCACGTTTCGGTGTAGGCGTTTGAATCCACGCTTAAAGATCTTGTTCATGCAAAGAGACTTTCGGCCTCTAAAATGACTGTCCTCACTGATATCGCTCTGAAGTGCATGCATGTACGTCTATTCATTATATGATTTTGCGTATGCTTACCGTGCTTCTTCAAAATTGCTTTATGTACATGTCCCACAATTGGGTCTTCCCACCAGAATGACACTCAGCTCGTATCGTCCTTATTTCGAATGCACAAATCACTGCCCCAATCAGCGAAGACATCAAGCCTATATGTTTTCGATGCTCTCTCGAGGGCCGCAAGGAATCAGGTAAACAAGCATGGTATTACTGGGGACATCAACTCCGAGCAGGGCAATTGTGCCACATTCTTGCTAAAGGTCGAAGGTGTACTAGACAGTTTATTTCGGGATCTTGTGTCCTCGCGGACCCCTGAGACTAAGGTTAGTGCCTAGCCATCCTTACTGACTATCGTGCTCCTTGATTGGAGCCGTTGTACGATCTCAATGTTGTTTGTCCTCCGATTGTCGACCCTAGACCTAGAGTCTTTCATGGACGTCTGTTTCCGATGCCGTAGGGTAGGCTCTAACATTGGCATGTCGCGTGGAGTATGATCAACTTGCAGCCGACTGGTAGAATGTTTTGTCTAACATTGTAGCATTTCGCGCGCAAGCGCGGTCGCATCTTCGTTAACACGCGTCCACGCCTCGATATATGCGTCGACGGATAAGCCACCAGCGCGCTATCACATGATAATCGTCAATGGTCGTTTAGCTCTCATCTCTGTCTCGGCTCCATAGAAATGGCCTGTATCCTGACCGCTTTCTGGAATCGTCTCTTACAGGAAAAGTGCAAGAAGATCCTTGACATTTGGGCCAAATCGAATACGTTCCCTTCCGCAGTACTAGGACGTCTGACGCAGTATGTGAAGGGCGCTACAGAAAAAGGTGCTCATCAATGTTTATATTTGTTCGCTAAGTATATCATCCGTTCGTGTAATCCCAGTCATTTTGCTACACACGAACGACTTTTAAGTGAGCATTTGAACTGAAACATGATCTGTCTGTGTCAGAGCCCGACAATGTAGTTGCTACTACCGCAGAACACCGACAACCTATCTCAACAACCTCCATATCGCCCCCGCCCGCGGCACCACCCGCGGCGCCACTCCCTAACTCGCTGACCGGAGAGTCGGTCCAATCCACGTTACTCGCACTGTTGAGTCAAGCCAAAAACGCAGTAGCTGCCGCCAACAATGGGTAAGCTGGCCTAGCATTTTCGCCTTCCATTGGCAATACTCATTGTCCATCAGCCAAATATCTTCAAACACAACCACGCTTGCACCTATTTCAGGACCTGCGTTGGATGCGAATCAGCTTGCGCTGTTCCAGCAACTTACACAGGCAGCTAAACAGGGGAACGGGATTTCTACACAGCCCATATCATTACCTGTGTCATTAGTCCCGTCCTCATCTTCAACAAGTGCTATACCTGTAGTGCCTCTTGACGAAAGTCGCCCACAGCCTCCGCCATTTCGAGATGATCACAGCGGGTTCGATCGTAGAGAACCACCTTATAACTCGTATGGCGGCCCAGACCGCCCTAGAGACCGTGATGATTATTACGATGATCGCCGCCCCCACAGAGGAGGCTTCAGAGGCAGCCATCGCGGTCGCGGTCGTGGAAGATGGGACGATCGCGACAGGCACAGAGACCGCGGCCGAAACCGGGAATGGAACTCTCCTCCTAGGGGAAGAGATAGCCGCTCTCGAAGTCCTCCTAGTAGATACGGCGGAAGGAGAGATCCCAAGCCATACAGCCCTCGGAGACACTCCGTCTCGCAGGGCGACAGGTACAGGACTAATCCGGCAGGGCCTCCTGGCGCTCCCGACGGGTCGGTGGGAAAAGACGAGTTTGGGCGAGATGTCAGGATGGAGTCACCAGCTACCGGATCTGATTCTACACCTACAGGAAATGGAAGAGGACACCAATTTTCCTGCCCGCCCGGACCTTCATCGTTTGCAGCTGTAGAACAAGGGAGTTCCACGTTTTCCGTTTCGGATAAACAATCGCCGCGACGTGAAACGTCGACACCACACTCACCACCCATTAAAAAATCCGACATATCCGTTCAGTCCCAACAGAAGGGAGGACTAGATTCATTCGATATGTCTACTTTTGATCCTTCGTCAGCTGCATCTTGGGAGGCACTTGGGGATGCTTGGATTGCTACGCACGGATACCCACCGTCACATACTGAAGTGATGCAATTCATGCTAGCCTCTATGGGAGATTTCCCCGTACCTAATGAGCAAACTGGCCAGTGGCCCGCACAGGAAAATGATTGGAACGACTCGAGTTGGCGCCAGCCCAATCAGGGTCCTTGGCGGGGTGGCAGGGAACGTGGAGGCAAAGGGCGTGGAGGCGGTGACTATGGACACGGCAACGGCCGGGGTGCGGGTTTTGGGGGGACGCGAGTTTACGAGGAGCCAGATGAAAGAGGCATTCATTATGGCGCGGATTATGACACAAATATCGATTCATGGCAAGTCCCAACCGTAGAGCACGCCGACCTGTTAGCACCTGGTAAGGGGGGTTCAGACGACGGACAAGGTGGGATGCCCGGGTTAGGAGGAAGCACAAGTACGGGTAAGATGCAAAAGGTTGGCGATAAATGGGTCTTTGTTCGGACTGAAGCCTCGTAAGTAGCATAGGCAGTTACATTATGAATGAGCTAGCACCATATTTGATAGCCTACACCGCTTCTATCTCGTTTGTGTGTTCCATACCAGCCAGCTCATATTGATATCCGTTGCCTTGCGTAGCATTCACGTCAGTCCGGTAGACTGCTCGGGCGTGAGTGCTGATGACCCCCTTTGCGCTTGTGCTGTAAGTAACGAAGGGACTAGGCCAGTATATCAGGTAGCAGACTATCGCCGATACTATTCCGATGAGACTTCCGATGATGACGTCTTCCTTGTGATGTTTCTGTATATTTCCCAATATATACCTCGTCAGCGAAAAATGTCACTTGTCCATGACACATACGTTATCTTCGATGCGACTGACCGCAACCCATGTAGCGAAAAATAGAGGAATTATAGACAACGTCAGCCTAGCCAACTTGCTAGCAAGTAGTGATCGCGCAGGCGCAGGCTGTGTGATGCGCCATGCCCCCGTCATCCCCGCAATCCAGAGTGACAAGAACATCATTCCAGAAAATGCAGTAGAGGAATGACCGGAGGGAAATGAGCGTCTACCGTCAAGAATATCTTCGACTTTCCTATGTATACGGAATCAACATGTTTGTTTTCTTCAGAGATGGTAGACCATATCACTGACCCTCCACAGGCTTTCAAAGTTTTGTCCCAGTCGCACCTGGAAAGAAAGTCAGGCCGAAGTCGACCTATAAACACCATATCAGATATCGCTCTTCTTTAACGTCAAGGTTCCGATTCACGGACCGACTCGATTTTTTAAAACTTCCGTGACGAGTTCTGCCAGTCCTCTAAAAGAGAATAATATTTCATAACGCAGAGCGATACTTTCTGACATGGATACGAACCTGCATGCCCACAGAGAAAGGCAGCTATGGTGAAGGTTCAAGGCTGAACGTCGCAAGACCGCGGCGACACCCATAATGCCTAAAGGTAATATTATAGCTATCATCCAATTCAGATTGCCGCTGATTCTATGTGATACAGATGCGTACGAGTTCAAAACTCGGGCATTAAGCAAAAATTGACAACAGAGAAACTGATCAACTCACTGGCTTTTTCTGTGTTTTTGGTCAATAAGAGGATCGTTTCGATCAAAATCTCGCTCAAAGGGTGGAAACCCTTTCACGAACGAAGCAATTAGCCAGCAAATGCATGCCACGGACCTAGGAGACCATCAAATGATTAGCCCCAGGTGTGATCAAGTGGTATCTGTGTAACGCACCAATCAAATATATATGATCTGTCCCACCAATCGAAGGCGTCTTGGCCGAAAACTTGTTTCATCTTCAAACAAACGATGCTTAGGAATGGAGGCATTGTGTCCAAACTCTCCTAGTCTTCGCCGGCGATCAGCAAAGCCAACAGCAAATTCTATGCTTAATACCTGGGGTCGATTGTTCCTATTTTCAACAAGTATACGCACAATCAGGGGACCTAACTATCACAGCAACGCGCACACGACGAAGTTCGCTCCCTGCTAAGTTAGGACAATCAATGGGATAAGAACCTTGTACACTTCCTAATACAGCTTTAATTTACTTTAACGACGCACGTTCGTGCAGAGCCAGCGCTCTGTTCAATATTGTTATAAGTTGGAGGCTTGTGCGCGCAGATCCTGGGGAGAGGGAGAGCTGTGTCGTGGGAGACGTTAGCTGCGTAGAAGTGCGCAGGACGTTTTTCGCGAGCATTCACGCAGCAATACATTCCATGGGAAGTTGAAACTTGAATTGTGGCGGCACGGCGCCAAGACACCTAAACCGCTGCCCGGTCGGATTGGCGAGCGCCTCTCACATTCGCGCTCGTCACGCAATCGTCACGTGTGACTGATCGTGAGTGTGACGCGCATCACATAATCATTCTGGCGCGACTCGACGCGTCCACCTTACTCTCGCACCACCACCTCTCCTCATCCGCGTCCCCGTCGACACTATGCCAACAGGACGGAAAGCCACTTCTGCAAAGAGTCAAAAGCCTATAACATCATTCTTTGGTGGTCGTAGGGCTCCTCAGCCTGAGTCCGAGGACGACGCGTCCTCCAACAGTGAAGCTGAAGCCTCTGACTCAGAAGTAGAAAGACCGACTGTGAATGCGACTAAGGGAGCGGCCCCAGACTCTTCAGATCTTCCTCCCATCCATGAAATTCCTCTCATTTTCTCCGATCTTGTCCGACGCGTACCTGAGATCAAGGCTGTGGCCGAACACCTGGAAGGCCGCAAAATGCGCGTCGCAACTATGTGTTCTGGGACCGAGTCTCCTCTCCTTGCTCTGGAGCTTATTCGCAGGTCCATTCTCGAACAGTACGAAGTCAATCTAGAGTTTGAACACGTGTTCTCGTGCGAGATTGAGCCGTTCAAGCAGGCGTACATTGAGCGGAATTTTCAGCCGCCGTTGCTGTTCCGGGATGTATGTGAATTGGGAGATACTCATGCGTGAGCACAGCCATTATGTCCCATAATTATTTCATGTCAAACGTATCAATCTATAGGACCACCGCGTATGGTGCCCTTGCGCCCGTCCCCGGGGATGTCGATATTCTCATAGCAGGGACGTCCTGTGTCGACTATTCCAATTTGAACAATGAGAAGCAAGACATCGATGCCAACGGCGAGTCTGGTCGGACATTTCGCGGCATGATGTCTTGGGTCAAGAACCACCAGCCGCCCTTAGTCATCCTGGAGAACGTTTGCTCAGCTCCATGGCCGAGGGTAGTCGATTATTTCAAGAAGAATAACTATAGTGCCGAGTTTTTGAGAGTAGACACGAAGACGTTTTATATTCCTCACACCCGCACGCGCGTTTACTTACTTGCGGTAAACCAAAGGGATTCTGGGCTTCCACAGAAATGGAAGAGTTGGATAGGCAACCTGAAGAGACCGGCATCTTCTACCTTAGACGCGTTTCTATTGCCATCAGATGACCCTCGGATACACCAAGCAAGAGAGAAGCTTGTATCAGAAAGCTTCAATGGAGTTGATCGTCGTACGGGTCGTACGGACTGGGGCCGATGTGAGTCTCGGCATCAAAGAGCAAGACTAGAAGAGGAACTGGGCTTGAAGCGCCCCCTCACTAGTTGGGATGAAGGTACGTGGTATTCTGTGCGACTGCGGTAACATGCAACTCAGATTGAACTATACAGGCGGTTTTTGTAAAATGCCGGATTTTACATGGAATGACTGGGGTGTTGGTCAAGTGGAACGTGTCTGGGACTTGATGGACATCAGTCTTCTCCGGTCTGCTAAGAAGGGTGTTGATCCGTCGTATAAAACGTAAGTCGCTGGCCATTCATTCGATCTTAGAAAATGCTGACGGAACACTTGTAGGCAAGTGTGGAATCTATCTCAGAACGTTGACCGTACTATCGGCTCGAGCAAAGTTGGTATCTGTCCGTGTCTCACACCTTCCATGATTCCGTACATCACAAATCGTGGTGGCCCTATGGTGGGCATCGAAGCGTTGTCCATGCAAGGTTTGCCCGTCGACGAACTGCTGCTGACGCGTGAGACCGAGGATCAGCTGGCAGATCTTGCTGGTAATGCCATGTCTACCACAGTTGTAGGCGCATGCATCATGGCTGCTCTGATTGTCGGTAAGAAGCTTTTGAAAGACGGCAATGACGCGGCGACATACGAGTCGAAGAACGCTATGGACGTAGACGAGGATGTGTCTGATGCGGATGACGAGGCTATGCAAGTTGATCAATCTACGTCGTCTATGGCTGTAGAAGACCGTATTTCTGGAGAAGATCAACTAATCGAGAAGCCTCTGGATTTGGTGTCGACTGCGCAGGTGGCTCTCGAGAGTTTGTTGCATAATGCAGAGAAGAGTGCTCGTCTATGCGAATGCGAAGGGCGAAAGGACATTACGGATCGCCAGCTCAACCGTTGTGTTGATTGTGGTTCTTCGTCTTGTGTCAAGTGTGGCGGTCGTCCTGAGCATAACTACGAACCTATTAACGTCGTTGCAAGTCCTCGTTTACCTCCCCTGACATTCGCCAAGGAGCTCAAGTCCACTCTGCCGATGTCATTGACGCTCTCAAACGTCACTGTGAAACTTCTCGACGAGCTGAAGGAATCGGCTGGCGTGGACATCCCTAGCAAACGTTGGTCAGGCTGGCGGTCTGCCGTCCTTCGTGCTGCCGAGCAGCCTCTGCATTTTGTAGAGCCGAAACGCCAGGAAGTTTGGGCAGCCACTTACCAGTCACCCGTCGCATACCTGGAGCTACAGCTTAACCCCCTGCAGCCCGAGTGGCGTCTCTTTGCCAAACCGAAGGATAGCGAACCTGCTAACTCTGAGATCCGGAAGGCACTCGAATCGCCCATTGGTCGGTTCGTGTGTAGCGATGGGCTGTTCGGTGGACGATGGGACTTCGCACTCCCCTACACAACGTCTGTGAAAATCGATATCACTGGTAGCGAATTGGTCCCAGCTTGGGAAGCTAAGCTCGGGCTGCAGGGCAATGAGTTCCGTGACAAGATGGTAAACTCCAGGCTCGAGATCAGCGTCTCGGAAGAAGACATCGAGCATTTCGATAGGGACATTTCCGGCGTGTATACTCTGCTCGACAAGTGCGGTACAGCCAATTCTGCGCTACACAAGAGGAGCCTTGAACCTGCGGATGGTAACCTTCCGCCGTTGTTCCTCTTGATGGACCCGACACGCTGTGGCGACCCAGATGATGATTGTTTCGTCATTTCTATCAGCAAGAGACGATACGAATATGGCGAGACGCGCCCCCTCATATGCCAATTTGATTCAAAATGGAGACAGTCCGATGCGCACGATACTCAAAGTGTCAAATGCTACATCCCATACAAGTGGGTAGAAGCTTCCGATGTCTATTTGATGGTAAGACTACTAGCCATCCTTTTGAAGCTTATATTGTCATGTTTCTTTGAATTCAATAGGCCGCTGCAGGAGCCGATGCTCGCTACGCCATTCCCGGCAAGCATTTGGACATCAGCGTTTCGACCGATGCCTGTACCAGTGCAAATGCGTTGCTTGTATGCCGCATTCCTCTGCATGACCAGGCAGGTCCCGAATGGCCTCGCGGTTCCTGGAGGGAAGTTGACAGAGTCCATGAGCGTGGCACTTTCAAGGCTCTCGCCTGGCTCATGGAGCGGATCCGGAACGTAGGCGATCGCTTTGGGGACTGGCAAGACTCGCAGGTATCCAAGAGCCACGATCACTGTGAACGTTGCGCTCCGACAGCTCCCAAGCTCCGCTGGACGAAGGTCAAGAAACGTGTCGTGGCTATCGAAGACAAGGCTCAGGCTGGGGAATATGAACGAAGCCTCAAGCGCCGCCCTGCGCCCTTTGTTACACAGCTCAAGCTCGAGGAGAACGGCGTAGGCATTGTCCGGATTGGTGTCAACATATCTTCCCTCATGCACCGCGCCATGTCCCGGCTGCCATCTGCAGGTAGGACTGGGAAGATCACAACGTCATGGCGGTTGACCACCGACTTCATCCCCGCCGCCAAAATACATATGCCACAATTCGAGCTCTTGAGTAATCGGCGCGATAAGGAGCACACCCAACCCCCGAGTTTCAAGATCCCTCTCCGCCCCGAACAGCTTCGCTCGTTGACATGGATGTTAGCACAAGAGTCTAAGGATGCGGCCCCTTTCATCGAAGAAGAGATTTCCGAGGCTATATTAGAACCACTGGGGTGGAGGGCCGAAGGGCGTGCGCAAAGATC
>NW_012133382.1:11181-56344 GCF_000313525.1 Fibroporia radiculosa | reverse complement strand
AAAACCGCCATCACTCTCGGCCTTATTGACTGTGCGGCGAAGGGCGTGAAGAAGGAGTTTGAGAAGATGGATGAAATGCCAGGGAAGATTCCGGTAAAAGCGACGCTTGTCATCGTCCCTCCTCACTTGACTAGACAATGGAACTCCGAGGTCAAGAAGTTCACTGGAAGCCGCTTTAAGGTCGTCGTGCTTTCAACAGCGACCAATCTTAATTCGTTGACCATTGAAGCAGTCCAAGAGGCCGATATAGTCGTCGTCGCTTCCAACTTGTTCCATAGCAGCGTTTACCTTGCCAATCTAGAGGCGCTTGCTGGTGCTGGCAGTCTGCCTATTCGGGATGGTCGATACTTCAACGCTCGCTTGGTGACTGTCCTCGAATCCCTTGGTGGTCAAGTAGATCGGTTGCGAGATGATGGTCCTGCTGCCGTGCTGGAGCAGATCAAGACTGGCCGAGAGCTTGGTATGTTTCGGTTCACTCTCTCGATGTTACGTGCTCACTGGACTGCAATGCAGATGAGGACGAGGATAACTTCTTCGTCCCTACGAAGCGCCTCAAAGGCAAGAGCTATCGAGATGCTGCGGAGGTTTCCGAGCCAGGAAAGAAGTTGAAGTCTTCTAAGTCAGCCTCCAACGCCACTTCCTCTAGAAGCAGCCCGAAGTCGGGAGTTATCATGGAGGTCGTCATTCCTGTCACAAAGAAACGACGCCTGTCTATCTCATCCAGTGTGGCATCTTCGTCGGCGGCTGAGACTACTCAGGCGGAGGAAGACGATTCTGATTCTCCACGACCTCCCGCACGCAGGCTGACAAAAGGCCGCCCCGTCATGCTCTCTGATGATGAAGAGGACAATAATAACTCTGACGACGATTTCGAGCCTGATGACGATGACCCCAAGCCAAAGCGTAGCACCAGGAAGGCCGTCTATGTGAAGCGCTCCAAAAAGGTTTCAAAGTCTTCTGACTATGAGGAATCACCGGCTGAAGAAACGGAGTCAGAAGCCGAGTCTATCGCAGACGTCTCGATGGCGTCTGAAGACGAACGACCGAGAAAGAAAGCTGCGCCAAAGCCCAAGGCGAAGGCGAAGGCGAAAACGAAAGCGAAGGTTTCTGCCCGGAAGTCAGCAACTACTTCTTCCGACGATATTATGGACGTCGACGAGACTGACTCTGCTAAGCCGAAGAAGACTTCCAGGAAACGTAAAGCTGATGACGAAGACGCGAAACCTGTGAAGAAGCAAAAGAAGCGCGAGGATACTGATCCTTGGAAGCTGAAATCGGGCGCAGTCAAGTCGGACTGGACTCGAATGCAGGCTCCGCCGCTGGAGATGTTCCACTTTTCTCGCAAGGTCGTCGATGAATATACTTATCTTGACGGCAAAATCCATTCTATGGTGACAAACTTGACTGCTGAGCGCCATTGGGTTCTTTCTGGCACTCCGCCTATTCACGATTTTGCGGCCCTTAAGACCATTTCTGCGTTCCTGGATCTCCATCTCGGTGTCGACGATGATGGTGAGGGTCAGTCCGTGCAAGTCAAGAAGCGTAGACGAGAGCAGACTGGTGAGCTGACTTAGACAGTAACAGTAATTTCGTTGACCCCTTTCACAGCCGTGGAGAAATTCCACTCCTTCCGTGAGGTACACAGCTTGGAATGGCATGCCCATCGGCACGATATTGGGCAAGCTTTCCTGAATCATTTTGTCCGTCAGGTCTGTGCAATCACCTTTGCGCATGGCTGGTTCTAACATCACTTATAGAACATCGCCGAGATCGACGAAATTCCGTCGAGTACGGAGATCAAGAAGGTCATCCTGCCGGCAGCTGAGAGGGCCATTTACTTGGAACTCGAGCACCATCTTCGGGCTTTGGACATGACAGTCAAGCGTGGAAAGAAAAGTGAGAGTGATCGGGAGAAACGTGTAGCTCAGGCCCTTGGTGAGAGCGGGTACGTGAACCATGCTGTGAAATCTGAAAATCTCTCTAAATGCCTACACTAGCACCGCCGAAGAAGCGCTTCTGAAACGATGCTCCCATTTCGAGCTCGATACTTCAAACAGGGAGAATGCCATGAAGGCATGCGAGGTCATTGTCGACGAGCGCAAGAAGCAGCTCGAGAATTGCAAAGTCGAGCTGCTGAAACGTCTTGGCGAGGCTGTCGCGATGGAGAAGAAGATTGGCAAGGTCCAGGAGGAATCGCTCTTCCGGGAGTTCGTTCGCGTCACACGGAGTGAAGGTGTTGGGGACGAAGATGCTACGGAGGAAGTCCAGGCGCTACTAGACAAGGCGAACGTTCCTGCCTCGAAAACGGGAACCAGTCAATCTGATAGAGGCAAGGGCAAGTCTAAGGACGAAAACCTGCCCAGTAAAACGAAGGACCTCATTTGGGATCATCGCGAGCAGACCCATGAGATTCGTCGTCTGACTAAGGAGCTGGTTGGTCGAGTAAGATCTTTGCGCTACTTCACTGCTGTTCGCGATCTGCAAAGGCAAGTGGACGTTCCTCCCGTCGTTTCATGCCCTGTGTGCGAGCGGGACGAGGTCCCAATCAGCGAAATTGCTGTCCTCTCGTCATGTGGACATATGGGTTGCCTCAAGTGCGTCATGGAGTGCGCGGAGAAAGAGGAATGTGTTTATGCTGCCTCTGGAAAGTGCAAGGCCGCTGCTCGGGTCCTCAACGTTGTGAAGGGCGACACATTAGGTGTTGACGACGAAGCGCGCGATGGACGCGGTAAACACTACGGCCTCAAGCTCGAGCAAGTTATCAACCTGATTAAGTGAGTTCAGATTGCTGCGAATTTAGCTGTTGCTGATGCATAGACTTTGTTCTAACAGGAAAAAGATCCCCCGCGATGAGCGTGTACTCATCTTTGTGCAGTTTCCGGACTTGATGAAGAAGGTTGCTGAAGCACTTGAGGCAAACAGGATCGAGTTCCTAGAGATCAAGGGCTCCGCATCGCAGAAGAGTAAAAATCTCGAGAAGTTCCAAAACGACAGCAGCGAGCGCGTCCTATTGCTGAATGTTATGGACGAAAGTGCAAGTGGAGCCAATCTGACGTCTGCAAGCCATGCGATCTTCCTTTCACCTTTGCTTGCTCCTTCGCAAGAAATTTACGACGCTTGCGAGACTCAAGCCGTTGGCCGTCTGAGGCGCTTCGGGCAGACGAGACTTGTCAACATCTACCGGTTCCTCAGCACAAACACTATAGATGTAGAGATCTACGAACAGAGGACGAAGACGAAGATTTAGGTACTTTCTCATTGCTTTCGTTGCTTTCAGGACCGTATTCCGCTTTTAAGAACTATGATATAGGATTGGTATACTATACCCATTCACATGCGCATATCGACACATAGGATAATCTCGATTCACATTGTACACATAGATATATTGTTGTAATGGATAACTGGATGGATTCTGCAAGCTCGCGGTACACACAAAACTAACACGCAATTGACACATTCAGTTAATGAGATTTATTCTGATAAAATTTGGAAAACTAATAATGATAGGCACACACGACGAATACACGTTGTTACAGACCGAAAGCACCGTACACACAAGCCACATTACTTCGACGACATCACATAGCCAGTAGTGTCTAGGACTTGCTTGCCACAAATCGAGCATACGCCCCGCTTATATGCGCAACCTACACGGATGAGAATGAAACGTCGCGAAAGTAACAAAGCGGTATACGAAACATACCATGGCAATACTTCGCTCTGTTTTGCGTGACGCTTGATTTACAGTCTTTACATTTTCCTTGATACGGCTGCCTACCCGTGTCAGTCAGAGCAGTGGGCCACTCTGTGAACATTTAAGCGCACCTGAAACCTGTTCTTAGAGCTCCCGGGCCTCGACAGCAGCTTGTTCTCCCCGACTTTGCGTGAGCCATCCTTGATACTCTGTGAGCTAGAGGTGAATGGATCCGGAGCAGCCAACTTGGACAGTTTCTACTCGCACAGTTGTATGAGCACGACACTGAGCCCCGATTAAAAATAGCACGTACAGTCTCGCATTTCTTACAAACCATGGTATATCGTAAAGGGAAACAGGTGGTGGTGGTAGACGAGCAATGGGCGCTTTGGTGGGCCCTTGCGTGCAGCCGGCTTGGTGATCGAGATTGCTTACAAACCACACTATTGGCCAGAAATGGTAGGTCTATTAGTTCGGCCTTGTCTTGCTGTGTGAAGAGCAGTAAATGCAGAGCGGTCACGAAAGACAAAAGTAGCTCCAGATAATACTATACTTACATTTACATGTTACTTGAACTACATTCCAGCAATTGAATCGACTAGACCCATCTCAGGACTACCCATATAACCCAGCGTCGCCGGTCCTGCTCCGTCTCTCCCGCCCTCTCGGCACACCAGTCGCGTTGGTCAGATCCATTAGCTTCCTTTTCTAACAGCTCTTCTATCTTAAGCCCAGCATCTACAATATCCCTGAGAAATGCTTGGATGGCATATCTCCCCGTGTGAAGGCCGGCGACAAGATATATTCGAGCATTCAGTGATTTCCTCAGCGTCATACAGAGGGTCTTCAGAAATATGGAGTGCAAGTCTGGGTTCCACAATGTATCCGCGGCAATTATAACATCGAACTCATGCGACTGGCGTGAATCCGGGATCTTTGGTGTGGTCAGGAGGGGAGCAGGATCTGTGCCCCAAGCGTATGGAACAGCGCGGCATCGATCGCTGACACGATTTTGCACAATGTTATCTTCTAAAGCTTCGATGAGACTTTCATCCGGATAATCGCTCGATATGACCTCGATGTCGTCGTAACATTTCGCGATCAATATGCCAGGCAGTCCAGCTCCAGCACCTAGTTCCAATACGCGTAGAGTGCGCCTATCGTCTCGGGCGGCGCGTATACGACGGTCCAGAAACAGGTCTTGTAAATGGTCTGCCACGAAAATTGATGCCATCCAGACGGAAGAAGCGTGTAGAGACCAATTCGCGGGTTGTGTATCTGGGGTTTTGAGTATAATGGTCAGAGAACGGTCAGTTGGCGGCCCCGGCCTTATGTCGGACGAAGGTGGATGTAATAAGAGAGGTCCATAGTACGTATATGTGAAAGAGGACCCCGCCGACGAATATGCCACGGGTGAGTAGTCATACAGAGTCTGTAAAGATTCGGAAAGGAGGTCCTCGGGGTCGGTCATGATATAGCCACTAGATGATAGGTTTTGATCTAGATATCACTAAGCGTTGTATTCCTTGCGATCCTAAAACACATACCCTTGGGTTAGGTTATTTCAGCGATACTCATTGCAACTATCGACGGGCCGTCACCTCGTTGAACCTTCAAGCTCCCCGGTGCAATAGGCGCTCGATACCACGTGGGAAGCCAAACAGCACGTGTGGCCGGACGAGCATTCCTCACTTGGCAGGCTTCACTTACGGTGTAACTGACCCCGCCTTACTGCGATATCGCGCTATTCCCTCGTTTTCCCTCCCCGCCGTTGAGCAAGCGACAGTTGCTCAGCTCAATACCTACGCCATGGATGATAGTCTGTCATCCCCATCACGGTTGGTACCGCTATCCACGATCCGGCATCGTTTCCGTGGCATTGACCGTCGTTCGCAGGTCTAAACCAGTTAAAGTCACATACTCTACGCGCCGTAGAGTGAGTTACACCTCGTTATTCATTCTACAGTTAGCTCTCATCCTCTGATCATAGGCAAGGAGAGGAAGCGCTCGCGTCGATTATACTGAGTTAGTTGTAATTCTGTGTCGCAGATGCCGCAAGATGCTTACATCCCCCTGAAGAGATTCCGATGGAGATGATGCACAGGAGGATGAATCTGAAGAAAAGGAGGCTCAGGAGGCTCAGGATAGTCCAAACGAGGACGATTCAAAGGACGAGGTATGTGATTTACACCTTTGAACCCTGGACGTTATGTATCCTAGTGGGGTCATTTGTGACCATGCATGGCCAGCTCTGGTGTGAACAGGTGCAGACTTGATATATTCGTACCCGGGCCCCCGATGGGCGTTGTGTCCACAGTTCAGCGAGATGGCACAAGGGCGCGACGGGCAGCCCTTGTATCCCCATCCTTCGTGTTTTTGTATCGATACACTATCGCAGGTAGCTCATCACGGACGAGGTGTATCCTCTTCGTTCAACTTTTGGTTCGATGTAGTGACCTAACGGTGGGGAGTTTTGACATGCTCCCTCGGGCTCGTGTTATGCATGAGTCCAAGCAAATGAAGCTCTATTTGAATGTGACGTTCAACATTGGAAAAATCAATCTTGCGCTTTTTGTGTGTCCGCTAACCTACTGTTAGGCGGCCAGTGAGAAGCAAGAGCCTAAGAAGGTCGAAGTAGTGTAAGACTTTTTCCTAGTCAATATATTCACGATTAACATCTCTTGTCATGTTCGTCAGCTTACCGGGTCCTTCTCCTCGCTCACGGAACCACTCTGAGAATTCTCCTGTCCCCAGCAAGCCAGCAAATAGGGCGAAACGGTCTAGCCATTCACGCGCATCCTCCGTCGTTTCAAACGCCATTGAGAACGGTAACAACGTATCGGATACGCCTAGCGTGAATGATACGTCTGTGCATAACCATGTCCCAAAGTCACCTGAGTACGACCGTTCGCTTTCGTCGCTTGTGTCTGGTCACAAAAGTGATTTTTAGGAGACCATCACCCGATGATAGCATTGGTGATGACCGTTCATCTATTGGCGAATCCTCCAAGACCAGGGTGCGGAAAACCGAAACAGAACGCATGGAATTTTTGCAAAGTGACGAGCTCTCCGGCGACGTGGAGCCCCATCGTATGTTTTGCATGGGATGTCAGGAATGGATTGATCTAAACCACAAGCGGAGATATGTCATGCAAAATTGGATTAATCACCGTAAAGCATGTAGCAAACAACGAGGTCGATCAGTCAAGTAAACCATCCATCTTGTATTATTGCTACTGGCTCTAAACTACGTCCCCCTAGATCCGAAGTCCTAGAACACAAACCAGAAGTAAAGCTGGATGCAAAATCTGAAATTGGAACGGAGGATGACAATATCTCTGTCGCTACTCCTGAGAAACCTACGTCGATACTGGAAAGAGCCTCGAAGGAACGGCCCAGTAATCGCATCGCGATGGCCCAGAGGAAACTCAAGCTTGTCAATGACCCTCAAGTGAAGAAGCTGACTGATCAAAGTGCGGAATGCACGGTGTGCCGATTGGAAGTGTCCGTCAGGGGGGAAATTGATTACGATCTCGCCCTCTGGGAGGAGCACAAGGCTACCTGCACCATGTCAGTTTGTTAGCATTTCTGCGCGCCGATGCTGACTTGCCGATTGATGCGCCCTCAGACCCGCTCCCAGACTTCCTGAACGCAGCAATAGTTTTGCCTCACTGCAAGCCTATGCGGCGGATCCTCTATCCCCCAAGGCTGTACCGTCGACGTCGACTGCAGTACATCCGACCATAGATTCCGTTCCTGCGAGACCCCCCGCGTCGGCAGCGTCGACAGACGCGACTGTTATTGGGTCAGATTCCTCTCCCTCGCGGGCGAGTCAAAAGAGAGGGCGTGAGGACGATGGCGAGGAAACGACACGCGTCGTTCGCCCGCGCACGGAATTGTATGAAGTCCCGGAGGGAGATTCGCCTGGTTTCCTCGACTGGCTCGTCCTCCCGTTCCGTTCGTTCGTCCGCGGGTTTCGGGAAGGGATGTCTTCTAGTTGATTGGTGTTACGTTCCTTTCCCAAACTGATATCCGATCATTTCTCTTGGTACTAGTAGGCTCCCTTGTTCCTCGCTCCGCCCCATTTATATAGGATAGTCCGTTGCTGTGATCCCACACTCCCTGACAATTTTCTTCTTCCCCTTACACCGTCCCGGCCCCTGTCCCCTGTCGTTGTTTGCTCACTTGCTTTGCTTGCTTGTTTCTGTGCGATACGATTCTTGCTTAGTCGGCGCGTATTAATAGAGTATAAAGTTTTTGCTTCCGCGAAGCGTGGCCTGTGGAAAGATTAACGGGGAGGTGGCACCTGATAGCCAATGATAGACAAACGCGCGCCAAGGGCCCGCTCCCTCGGCGCGGACTGTGCCGGCCTCCACCGTCCCTTGTCCCTTGTCTTCGTCTTGATTTTTTCCCCTCTTCTCTTTAATCTCTTTCGCACAAGTACAGGCGTTTGTAGATTTTTTTGAGTCTTTCTGTGCGGTGAGTGTTATCTGGCCGCGCCTAAAAGTGTTTTGGCTCACGTTGACATTAACTCTCTGGCAGACTTTTCGACTTCGTATTGTCAGCGGGGCACGAGGATTCAGAGGTGGGTGTGGGCGGTTTACACGTTCTCCGCGTCGCGGTCACTCAAGGACTTGCAGGGTCGTCGGACACCTCAGAGGGACAACAGGTTCGCCCCCTTCCATTCCCTTCTGCGTCCGCCGGCTAAGGGTACTGATGGCCCCGTCATGTTTCAGAAATAACGCGGGGGCATCGCGGTCCCGCCTCTCTGATTCCTAGCGCTCAGCGGTGAGGCGCGCCGGACTCGGATACAAGTCTCCCCGTTAACGCGTTCCTCTTTCTAGGGACTCTTGTGAAACCGACGCCCCCTTGGCGGCCCAAGATACGGCGGGGCGTGGATATCTTCGCTGGGGCCACATCGGGCCGAAGAGAATATAATAAGCGAACGTGGCGCGGTGACTGCCCGCAGTTGCGCAGGGTGTGGTTGGTCTTGTCCGCTTGTCCCGCTTGATACTCATCCCCCATTCTTAGAATGAGCGAGCCGCGCGAATTTACCCCCGCAGAGAAGGCGAGGGAAGCAAAGCTGCGACAAGACCCCATCGTCGTTATCCATAGCCCCCAGCTTGTCCAATGTTCTCGCTGCGAGAGGATGATCAAGCTGTCTACAAAGATGGCGTGGGATCCCGCACATTGGCAGAAACATCGCTCGCGCTGCGTTAAGCGATCAGAGAAGGAGGTTCTCGAGCTCAAGGAGACAAATCTCGCCGTAGGTCGCGCACCGTGTCAAACTCCGTCCAGCCACACTCATGAGCTCTGGTACACATAGGTACTGACTTGCACCTCCGATGTGAAGCTCGCTCGAACACCGCCCCGGAGGCGGAGGACGGCCAGCCCCCGCACCCCACCGAGTCCCTTAAGTCCCCTTACGCCACCTCCATCATCGGATCGTGGGCTGGCCTCGAATGGGGATATCCCCTCTCCGCTTTCGTCCTGTGAAGACCTTCCCTCCGCTGTTCCCTCTGTTCTCCTCCGAGATCCCGGCCCCACCTTTGAGGAATATCTTCTACGCACACGTCGACGCCTCCCACGCGATCTTCCGCCCTCGCTGCTCGACAGCTGGCGCGCGTGGACTTGGGCGAAACTGAAGCCCCCATTTCTGGTCAACCACCAGAGTTCCGATATGTCGGATGACAGTGACGATGATTACACTCTTGTGCTCGTTTCCGATGCCCGGAGCGATCCCCCACCTCGCCGGCAGGTCTTACCCACACATCCCGTACCATCGCGCGCCCCCTCCGTGGGGTACAGCTAATATCTATCATCTAATGCCGTGTCCCCCTCTAACCCACCCGCGCACATCTAATTGCTATCTCTTGCTTTGCCGCTGTACCTATCTCCCGCCGTATTGTTTATCACCGGTCTCGCGATTCTCGCATCATTATTCCCTGTTAATGCTCTCTCTGTAGCATCTTATTATAGGATATTCAGGGAGCTACATCCCTCCTGTACCATGTTGTCACATTGCATACCACCGTACTCGGTACCCACACGTCGGATTCGCATCATGTCACACTAGAACGCATCAATAATTCATCGACTATATAGTGTAATTCTACATCCTGAATCTACCCAATTTATCACCATTCCCGGCGTCACCCACTGAGCAGAGCTGCCAGCTTTGACACTATCCTATCCCACGGCCCTGGGTGCAATCTCATTTTCATCTTCTGGTGGGGGCTTGACGATGCCCCACTGAAGCATGTCTGCGATGACGGGATCCCGGAGCGAGCTGGTGCCTCTAACGACGACCAAAAAGGGGGGAGATCAGCGGCAGCCCCCAGCGCAATTTCATGGGGGGAAATGGCTCACAACACTGTTCGCACGACATCCCGCATCACCGCGCCGCTCGCGACCTCGATCTTCTCGACGCCTGGCAGCGCGTCTGCACGACTCGGGCCCACATTGAGTAGCAGCACGGGCTTGCGCCAGTCGAGCGCGTGCTTGAGCAGCCTGGCCGCATGGTCGTCAGCGCCAGTGTCACTGAGGCGGACCGCGCGCAGCCCGGCCGAAGGGCACGGCAGGCGGGCCACGCGCACACGTACCTGAACGCCGAGAAGGTCGCGAGCGTGGTCCCGACCAGGAAGAGTCTGTCGCAGCTCTCGATGTCGTGGAACCTGCCCGGGCCATCATCAGGACACTGCCCGCCCGCGCATGACAAATACAGGGGCGCTGGTGCTTACGAGCGGTCGCGAACGTCCTTGGTGATAGATTCGCCGAAAAATATCACTTCCGGCTTGTGCTGTGCGAGCGCACGGAGTGTGAGTGGGGCCTGGGAGGAGGGGTGGTAGTCTGTGGGACGTACGATATTATTCACTCGGTGCTCAGCGTGACACTCGGGGCAGTCGGGGACGGTAAAGTCGTCGTATTGGACACCTTCGAGGACGACCTGTAACAGGCCGAAGACGGAGGGATTGAGCGGGGCTTGTGGGACGGAACGATAGAGTGGAGGCGGCGTACGTCACCATCAGGATTTGTTCGGGGTTGCTGGCCCGTTGCTTCGAGCTCGTCGGCGAATGCCTTCCACTGTGGATTCGCAGCGGACAGATACTGCTGGAACGTGTCCCTGTCCGTGAGGTGGCCATGAACGCAGCGTACGGCCTGGGTGGGAATAAGCAGGGAATGGCGATGAAGCGGCGGATGGTGGCTTACGCGTAGCCGCCCATGCAGCTCGAGAATGCCGCGTTCTGAACGAGGCTCGTCCCAGACGTGTGCGAGAGCCTTGTGGTGGAGTCCGTCGACGTTCTGGGTGATGAGTTTGGGAACTACGGAAGCATATTGCAAAGCGGCCAGTGCATAATGGGTGGTGTTGGGTAATGCATCGCGGACGGGTGGGTATCCGAGGTATGAACGAAGCCTGGAAGTGGATCAAGTTGCGTGAAAAGGTGAAAGGCGAAGGAAGATTACCAGTACCGCCGCCTGTGTGTGTGTCAGGATGCAGATAAGGAAGGGGAGAGGCCACTAACCTGAACGCGGCGCCCTTGGGGGATGCATCCATGAGTTCATGATACTGGCGGCTGCCATTAATTCAACATGGTCTACTATGCAAGCATGCACGTACGAAGATGGGCCTGCAGCAGTCAATTTCCGTCAGCCGCTCTGGTATGAGATGGGGAACGGACGGGTGTGCGCACTTGTAATTTGGATTCAGATACCTCCCCTTCGCGCCGCGATAGGCCCTGATGCCTGAGTCGACGCTGACTCCTGCGCCAGTTACAACGGCAACGTTTCCGGGGGCGAGAAAGCGGGCAATACGCGCGGTGGCCGCTGTGAGGGACGTTGGGGGCGACGAGGATGCCGCCGCAGCGCGGAGGAGGGCGTCGGGGATGGAGGGGACAGAGACACGCATGTGGCAATCAATAACCGATCACGCGCGCAGAGCCGCGGCGACGTCTTGCCCCGCGACGTTCCCCGCCCTCCCCTCTCGAACCCCGCCCTCACTCGCCGCCGTCTGTCGCGATGAACAGGCCCCCGCCGTCGGGCCTCCACACTCCCGGCTTCGCCCATTACGCCCTCGCCTGGTCTCCCTTCCACAGCAACCGCCTCGCTCTCGCATCCGCCGCCAACTACGGCCTCGTCGGCAACGGCAGACTCCACCTCATCTCCCTCGGCCCCGGGCCCGGCGGTCTCCCTGGGCTCTCGCTTGAAAAATTGTAAGTCATCTAGACACGGCATCGACGTCTCCATCGCTGAGCAGAGTAGCTATGACACGCAGGACGGGTTGTATGATGCAGCGTGGTCTGAGATCCACGAGAATCAGCTCGTCACCGCCTCGGGCGACGGCTCCATCAGACTGTGGGACATCATGCTCAACGTAGGCCCCTAGCCGATCCGCTCGCGTCCACTGAAGCTGACAAGTCTGCAAGAACATCTAGGATCTGCCCATCCGTGCCTGGCAAGAGCACACGCGCGAGGTCTTTTCCGTAGACTGGTCCAATCTCCAAAAGGACCTCTTTGTTTCGTCGTCTTGGGACGGCACTGTCAAACTGGTGAGCTACCCCATTTGTGTCTTGCGAGCTGGCCCAAGCATTGCATCTAGCAGTCATTTGACTGTCCAACGCAATCGTCTGTTTCACTTGCCTCTATCTCGTCCCTATCACTTCCGCAGTGCTAACCGTACTCCAGTGGTCCCCAGAGCGCCCACATTCAATCACAACTCTCCAAGCACACCAATCCTGCGTTTACCAGGCCCTCTTCTCCCCGCACCAGCCCGATGTGATCGCGACCTGCTCTACAGACGGCACGCTGAAGCTCTTCGATCTGCGCGCCCCTGCCTATGCGCCCTCCGCGGCGGGGAACAGCTTCACGCACCCACTGAGCGCCGCCGCGCTCACAGTGCCCGCGTCCGGGACAGAGGTGCTCTCGCTCGACTGGAACAAGTACCGCCCGCTCGTTCTCGCGAGCGCTGGCGTCGACAAGGCTGCGCGCGTGTGGGACTGCCGCATGGTCAAACTCGGTGGGGGCGCGGACGTCGGGCCTGCGGTCGGCGGCCAGTGCGAGGCATCGCTCGTCGGGCACGAGTACGCCGTGCGCAAGGTGCAGTGGAGCCCGCACCGCCCAGACGTGCTGGCTACTGCGAGCTACGACATGACGTGCAGAGTGTGAGTGTCCAGTCTGTCGTCGGGGCCTGGCTGACACGCGGGGCGGGATTTGTAGGTGGTCGACGACGCCCACTGCGGCGGGAACGCACTTGATGTATATTCACGACCCCCATACGGAGTTTGTGGTGGGTTGCGGCTGGTCGTTATATGACGAAGGCATACTCGCAAGTTGTGGATGGGATTGTAAGCTGAACGTGTTTCGTGTATAGCCGCCGCTAGTTGAACCGGAACGAGCATTTGTAACAACCACTATGTATCGATACACGACAGGATTGTCTCAGGTTGAATGCGGATCCGAACTCGGGGGCGGCTCCGAAGCCATCACCAGAGGCATTTTCGCTCTGTTGTCCTTGCAACAGCCGCAAGACGATCACGATCTTCATGCAAGCCCACCGTATCAATGAAGATATACTTTCCGCACGCGCAGTCGCGAGAAAGCGCAAACATAAGGATTACTATCGACACCGGCGCCGAACATGATTGTGAGGGGCCCGCCGCGCACCAACAGCCCAAAGCAAAGAACTACCGAGGAGACCCGAGCGCGTAATGCTATGGACATCAGATATCGCCAAACGCGAGTGCACCAGGCTCCCGGCCGACCGCAGTCGGCGTCAGCGACGAAACGAACGAGAAATCATAGGTCGAGTATGTGTACGTGTAAGTGTTGTCCGCGGTCAGGGTATGCGAAGCTATGATAGCGTGAAACGAGGTCTATGTGAGGCTTGTCGTGAAGGCATATGAGCAAAGATGTCACGATGCAAACAGTTTACTGGTAGACGGAGAGGGAGTTGATTTTCCAGTACGCGTCTGCAAGGAATGGGATCAGCGGAACATAAAACATGACATATACACGGAAAAGGACATACTCTCAAAGTTGGTCGCGTTCGAGACGATGTCGCTGCAGGACGTGCCGGGGCAGGTGGACGGGTAGGCAGACGTGGCCCAGCCACCGCAGATCGTGGTGTCGAAGACGATCGTGTGGTCATAGAAGTGAGACGTGATGTTGCACCCGGTGTCCGGGAAGATGGCAGCGGGCGTGCCCCAGGTGGACGGGTCGGGGTTGCCGCTTGCGATGTCGTTGGGAATCTGGGGGCGGGAAAAGAACCAAACGGTAATACCGTCAGTGTTCCACAAGTGTGCGAACACGCCACCAGACGCGTTGTTGAAGCCCGCGCCGAACGAAGTAGGCGTGGTCTGCGTGAAGAAGCAACCAGAGTCCGCGTCCGCAGAAGACGTACATTCTATGCCGCCCTGGTTGCTCGTCGTTGGCTGCGAGTTGTTCAGCGTGCAGCCTGGGCCAGAATGCAATGTGATCTGGTTTTCAGGATTCAAGTTGACACCCTCTACGGACTCACAATTAGAGCGCAAGAAAGATTATATGGCAATTCAGCTCACCGATGATGTCGATCTCACCGCCGGTGGGCCACTCCGCGGTGGTACTGACAGACCAGTAGGCAGGCCAAACACCACAACCAAAGGGCATGTGCTCAAAGTCAGCGATGAACAGACCACTGTTGTAGGTCTCGGGGGAGCTGATACGGACACTGGACACTTCTCATGAGAACGACTGCTCTGATATGAATGCTGCTGCAAGCACTCACGACTTGCGGAGTCCGCCGGACACTACACTCTCCGTGCTATCCACAGCAAGAGTGGTTACGTTGTTGCAGTCCACAGTAGCCAGACCAGCATCGATAGCGGCAGTGGCGTTCAAGTATTGAACAAGCCCATCTGTGGGATCGGCCTCGTCAAAGAAGTCCCAGTTGCTGACGACTCCGAGTCAATCACGAATACGGTGAGCGATGACATGTCACTTCAACATACAGAAAGTCCTCGCCAATGTACTTCTGTTGGAGTGTGTAGTTTGTGGAACGACGCATGAAGGCAGGGCTGTGAGCGACACCCGAGTGGCGGCGGCGGAACGAATTTTCCTGGTGAAGGCCGAATGCGGTGAGCGGGAGAGCAAGGAGGGAGAACGCGAGAGTAGAGCGGATCATGATGGACGGTGAGGGAAGGGAGATTAAAGACAGTGCTTTTGAACGAGAGACGGGGAGAATGGGAGATGGTGGTCGTGGATGAAGAAAGGAAAGCAGAGAGCGCAGTTTTTGGGTCGCGGCTCGGCCACAACGACGGTGCCGTTGATCCTCCCACGCGGCCCCGTCTCGCGTGTCTCGCTTTTGTTGAGTCTGCTTTATTTATCTTCCTTCTCTCGCTTTGTATTCGCCCTTCAATGCCAAACGTCTCGTCTATCGTAGCTCAAATGACCCCAGCCAAAATACAAAGGACGGGCTTGATCATGAGGGCTGGTGTACTTGGTGAAAAACACTGCCTCCGTTGCTGAGCGTTGAATGTTGAGCCTTCGGCTCTAGATCTGTGGAGTCTCAGAACTTGCACTTGTCCTTTACCTTATATGATAAGCTGTACTCTGAACAGCCCATCTGCATCTTTCGAACACGACTTTCCAACGAGGGCTGCTCTAATTAGCAACGAACGAGGAATTGAAGTTTGATCTCGCCTCTAGTAATCTCCGCAAGCATGAGGTTATGGCGCTGTGCACGACTTCTGGCTGCCTCGGAAGAGACCCTCGTTCGTGGCAGCATTCACAGCCAACCAGCCACAGGAAGTCATCTGAAGCCCTGAATACCATCCAGAGTCTGTCTGCTTACCTAGCAACGACGCCCAGCGGCCCATCTTGACGTATTCTCAGGCTGTTGACAGTACTTACAAGTCATTGGTCTTCATAGGCATAGGTCAATCACAGCGTGATAGATCGTGATACAAAATGCTACCTCCAGTCCCATCCTGGCCCAGTTGCTTCATCGGACATTCCACCCTCTGACAAACGCAATCTTCTAACGATTGCATTAGGTACAATTCTATTGTGTTCGATTTGTCAGGCCTGTGCTCACAGCGGGAAACAATCTACAGTGTATAATGATTAGGAAAACTCCTAGTGTCCCTTCATTTTCGCTCCAGGACATTAAGGCCCAAGGCATGCGCCGGGAGCAACGGAGTACGAGGGTTTTCTAGACGGGTTAGATATCTGATGTCTCCTTTTTTTTCTGCTAATCCACCTCACCATCCAATGATGAGTCGTGGACACAGCTATAACGGCACTTGAACGGCTCCGGTGCTGCTGCGGACGAGACCAGTAATAGCGCTCTTGCCTTTGATGGATCAAGAACGGTGTGCGTACTGCAGTCGATGTTAAAGTTCGTCAAATGGATCGAAGGAGCTCGTCAAGGTGCGCGTGGAGACATCTCCCACTTGCGCCAGAGATCTTGTCTGCGCGTTCCTCGTGGCTCAAGGCATGGTCGTGCAGGGGCAGCTCAGCCTCGAGTTTGCTGAACTGGTTCGTGCGCTCCTGTTCAGGATTATCCATGAGGTCCTGAAAAGTCCCGGCATCTGTTTCGCCCACGAGTAGCAGGTCGGGCGTACAGAGGGCAATGTCGACGACATTGGCAGCAGATTCGTGGGATATTGTGCGTGGTGTCGGCAATGGTGTCCGGCACAGAACGCTGTGGATGCAGCGAATCTGACTGGCGAAGGGTGGTCCCCAGTGTTCAACGACCCACTCATACAGATATTTCGCATAACACTGTACTTATCTGCTCGAGTTGACGACGTAGTCCAAGCAACCTGGTCGTGGCGTCATTGTAATCGAAGGTGAAGAGACATACAATCTCGAAGAAATTTCGAGCGAGGAATGCTCTCACTGGAGGGATATCAGCTGTGAGATCCAGTTATGCTAGCTGTACTATAGAAGACACTGACATAGAGGACGTGTCTGATATGGTGTACGGCAGATTGCAGAACCACTCGTGATAGATGCAGCAGTGCGACCCCTTGAGTTGGCAGCACGACGAGACACTCAATCACCGAGATCGCGTACATAAAATACCCTGTCACTGCTCTCACAATGAGATTGACAGGAGGATCAGAGCCACATAGCGCGCTCTGGGAAGCATTGAGGTCAGTAAGCGCAAGTTTACCCGGATGGGAAGACTCTAATGTTTTCGATTTATGCCTCTGCTTACTATGTTTATGGTGGAGGTGTACGATCTATGCAAGGTACTTATCGTCTTGCGATGTTGGTACGTGTCTGCTATGTAACAAGATCTTCAGACATGCTAAAATCAAATCACGATTTGCGAGCACTCCAAATTGGTTGGACTACCGAGATTTGCCGTTCACCGACCACACGATCTCAATATCCCTGCGGAAAGCCCTAGTCCAGCTCCGATGGCACCAAAAATTGTCTTCTTCGCAGGTCCTGATATGAACTTCATACCCGCCCTTTGCAAGTGTGCGAACCAACTTCCTTTTGTTACCACTGCTCCATAGAAGCGACGCTGTGCCCATGCTGCCGCGGATCCTGGAGGTACGTGGTCAATGTCGAACATTTCTGTGTCAGTACCCAGTACGACGTCGTTCTTCTCTCGAGCTTACCTTTGACGGGGCCTGCTGGTCCGAAGCCGAAAAGGCCAAGGACAGGGCGGAGGAACCAAGATTCAGGAACGATGAGCAATGTGCTAGAGATTATGAGGGTTTCGAGCAGGATTGGGTGTTGCTCCGCGAGGTCTCCTGTTGTGGATCGTCAGAGATCATTGTGCTATAGCTCTGCAATGCGCAGACAGGCGACTCGCGAGACGCTTACCAGTCGTGACCAGAATGACCGCCACGTGTGGAAGTAGGCCGTCGAGGTGTGCGCGGAGATGAGCCTCGTCCACACCGCGTGCCACGCTGAAGCGCACAATAACATCTTCTGCTCGCTTCAACACGGCAGTAATATTGCCTGCGCGCTCCTCGTGGCTCGGGGCGTGATCTGGTGGTGGGAACTCAGCCTTGAGTTCGTCGAAGAGCTTCATGAGCTCCCGTTCGAGACCGTTTTTGAGGTCCTGTAGGCCTTCCGTGTGCACTTTGTCTACGACCGCTTCGTCGGACACAGGAGAATGACTATTCGAAGACGCCAGAAGCCCAGTGGCCGTGTCGCGAAGGTCGAGCTCTAGAGCATGCGCGGCACTAATGGCATCGTGTAGCACATTGCGGACGCGGCGGACCTGGCTGGCAACCGGCGCTGCGTTTTCTGTGATAGTCGACTCAATTAGCCGCTCTGCATAACGCTGTGCTTGCCCGCCAAAATTGATGATACGCTCCAGGAGGTCTGCGGGAAGCGTCGTGGCGTCGTCTTCATAGTTCGTGTACACAGATGTAAGCGAATCCTGCGCGAACACTGAATGGAAGTATCAGCGCAAGAATTATACATGCATGCTGTGCTTAGAAAACCATACATCGAAGTTGGCTGATATATGTTCTGCAGGACGTGTCGGACATAGCTCGCAACAGAACTAGAAAACCACTCACGTTGCGGTCGTGAGATCTAACGACGGTAATGCAACCACTTGTGTTGGTATCGCAACAAGAGTCACAAATCCTAATGTCAACCAGCTGGTCGCCGCTGTGGTTACCCTCATGGTAGAAGCTGAAGGTATGATCTACCCGAAATGGCAGCGTGCCTGCATTTTATGCGAAGCAGACGACGGGCGTCTGAAAGACGACCACAAGTGACTGAACCTTATGCAACGAGTGGTCCTGCGCTGAATACTATAAGTATGTCGATCCGGTATGCAGTCCAGCAACAAGTCCAACTCTTGCTTTCGTTCCCTCGTCGTTGCTCTCCTTATATTCGCTCGTTCTTTTTCTGAACATTCCCATTACTAAACAATGCGTTTTGCATGGTTTGCCCCTATGCTTTTGGCGAGCATTGTTGTAGCCATAAAACCTGCAACTGTCAGGGTACCAAGGTCAGTTCACTGTCAGCATCCACGCATCCATTGCGCACAGACTCACGTCTGCATTCTACAGGGACGTCCTCCACGATTTGAAAAGTACGTCCACTAGGTGCAGGCCTTGTCAGTAGTAGAAAATATTGTTAACCACGCGGAACCGCCCACACAGCCATCGCGCATGACGTCGGCTCATCTGTGGCCATCGCTCGTGCAAGACAGGCGAGACAAGCGTTCCCCGAGTCAGTCTTTTCGGTGTTAGATACCTACTTATATTATTGCTTACCTATATTGTTGATTCGCAGAGATCTCTTTGATCATCTTGCACTGGGTATGTCTGCTAAGTTTTTGGTGTACTGGCCATAGAGATGACATCTCATCCCCACGTTCACTCAACAGACGACAGTCTTGATATTCCCGTCCCGCAGAACAGTGCACCGGGATCGCCGTTCTTCTGAAACTAGATGCATACACCACCAGACTGTATCGGCTGGACATGTTTTTCCACCGGGATGATGGCGTTTAGTTTTGTGTTTTTAGCGTGCTGCTCGATACGTTCAATTTCTTGACTTCAAGTCGGTGCTCTGGACCATGAGTAAGTGACTTTGTCGATGGCACGTAGTGGTGTAAATACGGGATTTTTTTTGCCGCTAGGTCTATATTCCATACTTACTGAGATTCCAACTTGGGAGATTATAAAATAAAATTCGAGGCTTGAAGCCTGAAGCTTCAGATTGAATATGAAACGTTATTTAAGATCTGGCAAATGTGTTACAAATGGCCGCGTGGACAATGCCAGTCGTAACTTAAATGTGTGGAAACAGGGGCTGAAATGCCCGTCTAGCGCTCGGTCAGCCACAAACACCGTGACATCGACGGGCATGTCGAATGGCTTTCTCACAGCGATTTAGTATGGTACAGCAAGCCAGAGACGAATTTCCCAGTGAGTTTACATCTGACTACAGTTAGAGTGGGTAGTGTCGTGCCAGTGTCACCCTTCTGCAATGATCATGTTTCTAGAACCGTCTCGCGCAGGGATGACGTTGGAATTGTGCGACTCTTCCCTCTTCACGCTGGACTGACCCTATCATGACACGTAGGACTATTTTTGATAAGACTAATAGCGCCGCGTCCGGCAGGTATGTCTGGACCTTGTGGGATTGTGGGACCCTCAGCTAAAGGGTGTATTTAGAGCATAGAAAGATCAAGCTCATACATGGGTATATGGCTCATCCACGGCCCTATATCGCGACAATTAACTGTTGTCTAGCGAAATAAATAGCGCATAGTGCGAACTTCAGGCGACCAAACCTTGCACTATCATACTTACCCTCCCATTGCAGACTCTTTTTGCTGTTTCGGATTCCCTAACCACAAGTCGAGTGACATCTTGCACAATCGCCGCACGGAAAGCAAGGTATACCGCTGAATAACACTCGATTATCTTGAGCTAGTGCTTGCGGCAGTACTTGCGTTACTCCCTCAAGCAACCATCATTCCAATCTCGCGCACTTTGGACTCTAAGCCATTTGGTCCTGTTAAAGGTGCGTTCGGCTGACTGTCTAATTTGGTTTGTGCTTGCGTGCCCATACTACCCCGGATCCGGCCTCACGCGTGAGCGCGATTCTTCGCTGCGTGGGGACAAGAAGGTTCTTCGGTGCAGCAGCCTTTAGCGAGGGATGCTGGTACGCAATTCTACAGCGCGTCGGGATGAAGCCGGGGCTGTAGCATGGTACTACCAGCGTTCCATTGAGAAGGATCGACATATTTGTACATGTGCATTATGTCGGGGGCAGTGTTATCGGAACGATGTCGCTTGACATGAGTCAATTCTACGGCTGTTACGTGATGTCTAGCAGGCGCTCTTATATGTTAGTCGTGCTTCATTAGGTAGACCACGGTAGTGTCTCTTCCCGCTTGCCACGATGGGCATGGCGGGTGACTCGGACAGCGGTGGGCGTCCGAAAAAATTGCATCAACTTGACGGAACCTTAATATTGTATCGAATACAAAATGGGACGCAACGCCGTCTGGCTCCGGCTCGACTTGTTTCCTCCCCACCAGGTTTTGTTCCATGATGAGGCTCGTTCTGAGGCTCGCCTTGACGGTCACGCTCGCCGCAACCACCCTAGCGCAACTTGAAGGGATGCCTCGGTAAGTTTGGAAGAGGATCTGGCGGTACTAGTAGACTCATGCTTCATTCTGTACCAAACTACAGAGACTTTCTGGGTCAAGTCAAGGGTGTGTACGCTGTTCATATGTCTGTCTAGCAACGAATCTCCTGTCTCATCGTTGGCTGTGCCACTCCCCTAGCATCTGTTCAAACTGTGCGCACGTCCATCATACAGGAAGCGGACAGGATTCTTTCCAGGTAACTGTGTATGCGCATCTCGCAGGTTCGATGAATTTTAACTCGAGTGCAGTAGAGCTGCTTATGACAATCTGAAGCGTACGTCTGTGGAATTCTTGCTGCATGATATCTCACTGTCATTTCCTATTCATAGTGTCTGTTGATGATATTGATCCGTCTATTTCGAGTGAAAACGGAGCCCATACTGAGAGATCCCCGTAAAGAATTCCTGGCTCAGCTTGTGCTTTTAAACTAAACTCATCCTCGTGTTTCATAGTGGCTTCTTCAATGATGTGAAATGTACGTTCTTTAGATGCCTCTGGTACCATCTCTTGGGTGCTCACGAACTCATGACTAGCGACTGTCGATTCCATCGGTACCATCATCACAGATGCTGCTGGGAAGGCTGGCGCCACTGCACAGCAGTTCACCGAGGCCCTGATCGACGGTGCTGCAGCGAGTTATCCAGACGCCGCGAAGCAACTGCAAGAGTTCCAGACAGTGCTCGCGCGTGTCGTTTCTGGAGCACAGGAGCTTCACGCCCAATTCTCCACTTCTGCTGCCCAGGACGGGAGCAAAGACGACTTCAACGCTGACTTACAGCAGTTCCTCAAAAAGCTGCTTAAGGATCTACAAACGGCATTTCCCCCGCCAGAGAAAGCACTAGGACACACAGAGCGCGTGGAGACCGTGTCGAAGGTCCTTGCAGAAGCACAACACGCAATTATGCAATTCGCCATTAAGCATGGGATACAGGAGGAACACTTGCATTCACACTTGACTGAGTTCGTGGGCCATCTGGGCACGCTTATCGTACTAATGGGTATGCCTGAGGGTCTGGTTGATTGGTGCACCTTCGCTGATCGTGGCCACACTGTTCAATTTGACAGGAGATATTACGGAACAGCATCCAGTCCTCTCGAGCATTGTAATCTCCGCGGTTCTAGCACTACTGGTTAGACCACTCATTCTTCGGCCCTTCTTGAGACTGCTAGGCTTCGGATTGCTGGGCCCCACCGAAGGTGTGTTAATACTTCTGAGGCAGCCTCACGCTTGTGTGCTCAAGCATCTGTGAACCTAACCTCACGTGGGGACATGGGATTAGGATCCTTTGCTGCTTGGGCACAGAGCACGTTCTTCGGGGCAAATGTCGGCAAGGGGAGCTGGTTTGCGATTCTGCAAAGCATTGGAATGCGGCTGTAGGCCTTTTGTGTGTCATTTTGATGTAGCCCGGAAGTCGTCGTCCTCAAGGTAAATCGCGTGGATAGTGGTGTTGGCGCGTGGTTCTATGTTTACCGCCCCATGGAGATATCTCGCTTAATCCGTCTCCGTCTCCTGTTTTCGATCATTCTTCCGTTGTTGTCGTTGTCATGAATGGTTTGTGTCCTGGTGTCTTAGGCGGAATGTTTTCTCCGTTGTCAGCACTAAATCTTTGTCGTTACCCCGATCGTTTTCCGATGTCTAGGCCCGGATACAACGAATTTCTCGTACCAGTCCGCTTGTAGTAAGAGTTTACCGTCAAGCTTAAATGCCCATTGGGGTCTTGCTCGGCGTCAACCATGGCGGTTGTGTGGTTGTGGCCAGGAAAGCAACGGTCACCCAGACAGCCAGCTCGTGAATTCAGGGTAACGGTCCTAATTGAATGGTTTACCACCTCGGTCTCGTATATAGACTCGGCCGTCTCCCTCTTCAGTAGTGCCCGTTCACTTTGCCTGGTCACACACAAAGCTCAGCAGACGCATAATGTTCATCATGTTGGCGCGCTTCATGCTGCTCACCTTAGTGTGTCTGTTCTCGCTCATTAATTTTGCTATCTCCACGCCTATACGAGAAGGCACTAAAGGTTTGGGCATCGCACATAGGTAGATACCTTGTTAGCCTTGGTATAAGTGTGTTGATAGACTCACCTGAGGTGCCCTACAGGAACTTCAAAATTTTGAACCCACATCTGAGTGGTATGTAGCCACTGTGAATGGTACCCTGATAGTCGACCATGTATTCTGACGGCTACATACTCGCACAGTCGCTCTTGATGCTGTCGACCCAGACACACCTGCCGTCGTCGGCCGCGAGGACATGCCCAGTGATCAGTGAGTAGGATCGCGACACATCTACAACCCACTGTGTGTAACAGTGTGATGACCACGTCCACTTGACAGGCAGATAAGCCGCTTACACTCCGCTGGTACGTTTGAACCGCTGCGGGTCCTATATTTATATCATTTTTTGTTGAACTTGTCATACAGACCTTGATCTGAACGTCGAATACGCCGAAATATGATTCAGACGTGCTAGTTCATAATGGTGGGAGCGACGTCACGGCGGAGGACGGCTGGGTCCTTTCAGGCGGCTGGAGGTGATGTCTTTCGAGGTTCCAAATGGTCGAGATTATATGTCACGAAGTGTATACAACACTTCAATACGATTTCGGTGAACAGGATATGCACGTAAGATAAATGTCTGCAGAGTGTTCAAGACGGACGAGGTCCACGGACGCGGCGCGCATTTCGGAGTCGTTCGGAGACATCCGGTTCTGAGAAAATTGAGTTCCCAGCCGCGGCAAACGAACCTCAAAGCATTTGTTTGAGCAAAGTATGTGACACAAAATTCAAAGCAGAGCAAGCGTTCAAGGTTTCTGCAAGCACAAGTTGGGGCTAGAGGCCTAGGGTAGGGGATCGAGGCACGTATCTCGACCTAGGAAGAAGTTGGCTTGTTGGACAACCTTCGCATATAGTCTAATTACATATTACGAGTACGAGAATGTACTTGTGTAGCAAACGTAATAAGAACAGCGTACATTGAAACGGAACGACTACACAGTTCCCCAGCTTCCTGGTTTTTCTTAACTACCAAGATATCGGATCGAACGAGAGCAGTGAAATATGGGTTCAACTGAGATCTTCACCTCAGACTTCGCTGTTTTCGTTGTCAAACTCGTGAATATCTACAATGGAAGCGAAGAGGAGGAAATGGGTAGATCGAATTGCGTTGTGAATTCCATGTCCCCGATAGTAGCTTGTTCCTCGGAGCCCGAGTTCATCGAAAGTCCAACTTCGCGCAAGTCGAGAACGAATCGGGAGATAATAATAGATCCAATCCTGTGCGAAGAAAGTCAGATTTAGTTCTGAGTGTTAAAAGCTGAACGAACGGGTTTATGAACGATCCAGTGATTGTTTCGCTAGTCTGCGGAGCCATCATGAGATGCGCGTTAAGAACTTTGAGCAATTGACTGCAGAATGGACTTACTGTACTGAGGAACAGTGATAAGTCTAACACATTTAGAAAGAACGTTATACTGCAATATTGGTCACTCAACACCTGACTCTCGAGAAGCACAACTGGGCTTACAAGAAATATAACGTTCCTGATATGCAAAGTGTCAGTATATGAATGTAACAGGACACAACACATGACAATATAATACGCACCATTTCGGACTAGAACTGTCATGATTGTAGATTTACTGACCACGGCCTCATATCTCATCAACTCGTGATGCCGAAACCACGTTACCGCCAGTGCAATCAAATCAGACGCTATTGCGAAACCACGAGTCGTAATGCTAACTAATGATATCATTAGTGTGCAAATACTCAGTGACGTAGGGAGAACACAATACGTCTGTGATAGCGACGTCAGGTACGGTCTATGTCTATGCAAGCATGACTGACGTACTCGAACATGACGTTGATAGATATGTTCATTGCTTGAGCCACACAGAATGTGCCAATATAAGGAACGTCCTCCAAGGTATATATTGTTCTGCTTAGCTGGAACTGTCTGATTGTAAGTCTAGAACACGTTTCAAGAACCGACTTCACTTGCCAAATTCGCGCCGAGTGGGACCAGCCCAAAAACTAGCGTGGGCAAAGCGAGGAACCAGCTTCGATTGCTAAGAGTATACACACGGAATGCGATGAACACTGCGTCGCCTTGATGTAGTGTTATTGGTAGGAAAGAAATCGTAGGTCTTACCTGCCCATGAAATGGATAGCAATATGTCGCAAATGTAGATCAATACATTTACGGCGATGCAGCTGCGGATGTGCAAACATAGTTATGTGCGGATGTGATATTCGGATGCGACAAGGCATTACCTCTACAAATCAATATCAGTACCACACCTACAGATATTGACTAGAGCAACATCTTACTTTGATGGTGATGTATGTAGTCATAGGCGGACTGTTTAATGCAGCCCAAATTAAGAGTGCGTAACGGTTGACAAAGAACAGCACAGAAACGATCGAAAACTTCTTGCTCCACATGCAGCGGACTTCCTGGGAGAGTGTACAAAAATACTCGTAAATTATCAACGCTAAAGATTGAATTGAAAACTATCAGAGATTATAAATGAATGTATGAGTGAAAGCAATGTACTAGCAGCTGCCTCGGTACAATAATCTTCTACAGCACTAAACGTATATTATAGAAGGGCACAGTGTAATGCGATCGAAGACTCACATTTGCCGAAGCGCAAGTGCTAGTGTGTTTGCACCAAACGTCATTTTCACTGGACACTAGATGTATTAGAGCTTATCGGTGTTGAGCTCGAAGGCCATTATATAGCGAAGGAGACCTGAATCATACACTGAGATGCACAGGCAGCACGATTCCACCTCACGCTCTCTTTAAATCCCGAGCGACAGATTCAATCTGTGGAGATGAGTTTCCCGAGTCCTCAGCTCACTTGAAGGGGCCTGAGGTTTGGTTAAAAAGCACATCCTGCAGGTGAGACTGTCTATGTACTGTGTCTTCTCGCACCAGAACATCTACAAACAATAAGGGCGTTCAAAGCTGAAACGTTGACACAGCGGGGCTCGCAGAAAGTTCTGCGAGCGCATCTGCGGTTTTGGGCGCCAAAGAAAATGCGAGTTTCTGGAACTGCGAGTTGAACGTTGAAGATGCGGTGATAGTGACTTTCCTGTGACCCCGGTGTGACCCTTGGCATGTAACTTACGTCATCGACCTCCTTAGAGAAATCGCACTTGCGAACTTGGCTGTAGTGCTCGTTTCTTGTCATAGCAACTCAGAAAAGGAAGAATAGCACTGCGATTTCCGAGGTGTAAAATACGCTCACGTTCACGCAAGTATCGAGCTGTCCTGATCACCTCAAGTTCCTCAATATCGATGTTAAGCTGTTGATGTACTGCTTCGAGACTCGAGTGGCGTGAATGCTTCTCAGAGGGCAACGAACAGCACATATGAGTGAATGTACATATCGTGCAGTGGTTGGTTAGGCATCGTATCGTGCAGAAGTTAAGGTTCTAGTTGTGTTATGAAATGTCGCAATCGTATATCTGAGATAGATAAACAGGAGACATAGCACCTAAATCCGCATCTGCGCCGCGGAACTTTCTGCGAGCCTAGCTGTATCAACTTTGAACCTCCCTAAATGCCACAAGCACCACCGGTGGTAAGAAGATCTCAAGAGCAAATCAGCACCATGCCGGCGCCGCCACACGATGCGTGGTATGGCAGATGGCACGCAATTGACCTAGGCTACAGAGCGGAACCAGCCCTTTGCGCGAGAGGATCATTCGATTAAGTCGAGTGATGCTGTGTTGGTGGTTGCATTAATGATTAGCGCCAAAAAAAATCCGAGTTGGAAACTTTGTGGCACTGAGATAATTCAGTCGTTGCCCTGTGTGTGTGTGACTGAGAACCACGTAGAGATGGAATTCTAAGCAACTCAATGTTCCAGAGAGTGCATACTGAATCTTGGCATTACCAATGTCGTCACAAAGTCGATGCGTTCAGTTTCTGAAGCGCCCTGAGTCATAAGAAAATTTCAGCTTCACTGAAACAGAACGCCGAGGACAAGTGTCCCTCCGACACAAGACACCTCATATCCGCTTTCGGGATTGAACGCGTAAGCAACCAAATCATCATCACATCTATACTAGACACGAAAGATACTCGATCCTGTGGCTTGATGCGACCGTTATGCATCATTCCTCTTCATGACCACCAGTGCCATGTGTGTGACATTCGGAGGTTGCGTTCGCACCTCACGCATGTGGTTCAGTCCACAATGCCCAACCGCCGCGGATCGCCTAATATTACATTGTCAATCAACCTCGTCTTCCCCACCCACATTGCCCCACTTAATACGACAGCCCTGCCTTCATCTTTTTCAGCTTCCCATTGAGCCTTGGTAGTAACTCCCGAAAGTAAATTGAATGTTTCAGGATCATTCATTTCGATATAGTCTAGTTTCATGTCAATCTTCTCGTGTTGACCGGAATTCAATCGCGTCTCAGTCTCGGAGATGACTTGTCTGGCTCGTTGAATACATGTGTCGATGTTGTCTCCGGAACTCCATGCGCTTTGAGCCACCATGAGCGCTGCATACAGGGCAGGCGCTGCAAGTTCGCGTTCGCGAGGCGTCAGGTAGGTATTGCGGGAGGAAAGCGCCAGTGACGTGACAGGGTCTCTGATAGGGCAATTCAACCGAAAGTAAGGAATAGGGTATGAAGGGAGAACTTACCGAGCGGTGGGTACAATGTGAAGATTCTCTGGAGACGGATGCGAAAGGAGGGTATCCCGTGTCATCCGACGCAGAAGCAGTGCTTGTTGAATGTCTTTTTGCCCGAAATACGTCCGTGTCGGCTAAATAGGCTGAGTGGCTCGTTCACATTCCAGCAAGCCATTTCCTTACCTCGACAGCATTGAACAGTTTAGTCACGACCGTGGCCACTCCACGGAAAAAATTCGGTCGACTCTTGCCTTCCATTTGATGGCCATAGCCCCTCACTTCGACGAACGTCCCCTTCTGTTCCGAGACGTCCTGCGAAATCCCTGACGGGTACATCTCTGGAACCGAAGGAAGAAATACAGCAGAAGGAGTGCGGACGATCTCCTCAACGGTTCCGGGCACCAGGACAGAAAGAGATATGGAGGACAGAAGTTCAAGGTCGCGTGGTAGAGTGCGAGGGTATGTCGTAAGATCTTCGTGCGGCGCAAATTGCGCCGGATTCACGAATATAGACAGGACCGTGAGATCGTTCGCTGCTAATGATTTCCTTACTGCGAATACAGAGGAGTCAGTTTTTGCCATTATGGTGGTATGGATGATCGACACATACCCAGGGAGAGGTGTCCCTCGTGCAGAGCACCCATCGTAGCGACAAATCCTACGGACTTCTTCTGATCAAACACATTTTGTCTCCATTCCCTATACGAAGCTAAGGTAGTGAAGACTGGAACAGAAGACGGAGGCAATTCCGTAAAAGTTGACATCGTTCTCGGAATGTGGCGAAAAGGTAGCCTGAAAGAGTGGTGACCAGGCATAAGAAATAGCATAGGACAGAGTATGCGCGTTAAATAAGTGACTAGAGACGTCGAACACTAGGAGCCGAGAAAGATACGTCGACCATGGTGGCATGAGTCAGGCCACAACTCAGCCACCCAGCAAGAAATCTCAATGCTTTAGATCTGCGATCGGAACTCAAGTCTGAGATCATCGAAGATTGACTCGCACGTGATCGTGTCTTCTTGAGTGTCCAAAAAATTTCCTAAACAGGGACTCACTCTCAAAACCTGAAATCCAGGTCACACGAACAGGTACAGCAATCTACATCAAACATATATATGTCCTTCGACCATGTCACCAGAGAAGAGGGTCACTACGCAGATTACGCGAATTCAGATTAATGAGCCTGGTTCATACAGCCTCGAGCTCGTCCTGACCGTACAGGCATCCACGCGCGTTTGTGGCACCATCAGCCTCGAGCATACTCATTCAGACTTTCGACCTTGCGAAGCTCGAATCCACTCATCTCTCCAGCGCGACCACTGTATCTCAGCCCCTCCATCCTCCCATACAGACCAGCCATCCCTGATTCTGAACCATATGCTTACTGGGTTTGACAAGACGGCGACTCTAGCCCGTCCTACGAAAGAATCCGGATATCGAGCCGGTATGATTTCGACCAAGGCGTAATAACTACCTCCGAATAGAACGCCAATCGACAAGCCCCAGAGCACCTGACTTGCAGTGTGGTACGAGAGATAGTAGCTGTATTATTATAGGTTCGATTAGCATGTTTCCAGACTTCCAAGGCCGAGTAGTCGGGACCAGACGTACCGAGAGAACGCCACCGCGATGGCCCATGTCACCAAACCCAAATACACGGTAGTTTTCCACATAAGATCGAAAAATCCCGAGCCGGTTGTGGCAAATCTATGTCTAAAGCAGATATGGCATATGAGAAAGGTGGAGAAGTACCCCATCCACTGGCTATGCGATGAGGGGAATCCGAAGCCGTCTCCCATAGCATCTAGAAAAGTAGAAGAGTAGGAGTGAGTTCTTCCGTAAGAGCCTTTACATTTTAGTCGATGCGACAGATTAACGATGTCTAGACTCATCTAGCATGAATGTTTGACAACGTATGTGCAGGGCGTGTACTGAACCACCGTGCTGGATCAAACCACTTTACACATTGTCAAATGGAAGTGGTCTGCTGCCTAGCCAAAGGCCGCTTAGAGAGAAAGTAAAATCATGAGGCTCACCATGAGGACGATCCTCCCGAACAATCTGCTTCAATACCCAATTGAAGGCTTCGCAGAACATTTGGCCTGCCCACATTTCGGCAAAAAACAGTTCACGCGTTTGAACTGTGAGGACGGCATATGCTGGCTAGTTCAGGTACGGAATCAGTTCAGGAAAAACAAACGGAACGTGAGCCACTAAACCACTTACGTTGATCAGGATCGGACTTAATGTGAGCAAGGCGAGAATATGAGACGTGGTAGAGGAATCATCATCTGTTCAAAAAAACTAGGGGTTATGAGCGACTCGAATGAGGAAAATGCTACTACCGTACGCACATAGAACATGCGTCAGATCGAGAGGAATCTTGCGAGAAACTTCTCCGGACATTCCCATGCCAGGTGTTGGAATAGATTAGACACAAAGGGTCAGATTAATATCTCTTCCAAAAGTTTGGTGAGCCTTGGCCTGACTATTCAGGGTCTGAGGCTGCGACTACCGACAGGGCGGTGTTCCCGGACACCTCAGCTGTGATGCAGGTTTGGTGGGCTCAATGCAGAACGCTCAGCCAACGAGGTGCGCAGGAGACAGGGGTCAGACTACAGAATGGTATTGGTAGCAGCCAAGTCTGGTGCACAGCAGGAGACTGGAGTCAAGGGGAGTGAAGGGGAGTCGATCTGGCGTTTTCCCACGTTTTACTGCACGACACCGCCGAGCTTCGGGTCCGACTGCACCGCCACATTACTTGTGCACTCGTTCAAATAGTACTTGAAAGCTTCACTTCATGGTCATGGCTTAGGTCTGACTCGTATCGCAGCCTCCATTTAATGCGCTGTGATGAGTCGAATTACCGGTACGCTGGTCGGGGCCGTCACTTGTTGTCTCAGGAGTCAGCAGTCACCGCCGCCTTAGCGGCTGGGTCGAGCGCTGCCAGTGCTTCGTAGCCCTAGAACACGGTTTACCGTCAAGCTCGAGCTTTGCGCGTGGTGGTCTCTATAGGCATTGTAATCTCGATGTTCGAGCCTGGGCCAAGCCTGCCAATCTTGCACACTACTGGTTAGTAGCAATCTGAGTCCAGTTCCTACGTCGAACTAGCGCTCACCGTTCTTAGGCAAACAGTTTTTCAAAAACATTACATGCCATCCAAAATACTATATTTCCGAAGTTTTGAGTCATGATTGACTAATCTTGCACATAGCAGATATGTCCTTCGGGGCGACTACTGCCAGATTGCAGTATATAAGACCCTCGCCTTCGTCCGTCCATCCCTCAACTTCTCCGGTCGGATGAGCCCTGAGATGCAACATCTCATCCCCTCATTACTGTCAAACCAAGTTAACGCGACATCCACACCTCACGTATCGGCATCAGCAGACGTGTCCTCTCTGCTCTTTGGCATTCTTTCGGCTACAGGCGTGAGCGATTGGCTCAAGCTCGCCGTTATAGGCGGAAGTGTCGAGTTATGTCGTCGGAGCTTCTTCGACATCTGGGAGTGGCTTCTAAAGTCGTTCTGGATCACCGCATCGGTAGATAGCAACGACTGTGGGTATGGCGAGTATCCCGAACCCTCCAAAATCGACGGAGCATTGCATTGATTACCATATTTTTCAGCCTGGATCTTATTTTGGATTTCCAAGCAGCCCTCGTGGAGTGTGTATTTCAACGCGTTGGCTCGTGTTATTTTTCTGACGTGACAATCTAGACAACGCGACGCGTGTTGAAGTGACCACAAGCAACCTAGGTCCTGACTCACGACAAGCCTATTTCTCCAATGAGGAAGATGAGGATACAGATCGGCCTATATCGTATATTCCGAGTATCATGGTCGACTACTCGCTGTGGTACAAGGGGCGATATCTAACAATATCGCGGACCGAGTCTGCCGAAGGATATTATCAGAGAAAATATACCCTCAAGATTAGGTGAGAACAAACCACTCTGATCAAGTGAAGTGAAGAAGACTGATAGCTGTCTGCCTACTAGCATCTTCAGTCGAGATAAAGCAATCCTAGATCAGCTTCTAACGGATGCCAGGACTGCTTATAAGGCTGCCGGCGAGCAGTTCATCTCCATTTATATGTCTGACATGTAAGTGAATCGCTGCTGCAAATTCAGAGACCAGCTGATATTAGAGTTTTTGGCGATTAGGCACAGTGATTGGACGCATGTTACTTCACGCCCCAAACGTCCCTTGAACTCTATTATCCTCGATCCTGGCATCAAAGAAATGCTGATAGATGATGCTCGTGACTTTCTAGATAGTCAAGAATGGTACTTTGAGAGAGGTCAGCTGTTTGTGGCTTCTTGTGCACGCATGCATTGCAGTTTCTGATCGTACACATAGGAATTCCTTTCCGCCGAGGGTATCTTCTGGTATGTGTGCCACTTTGGAGCTCGTCGTATCATGCTGAACCTACCTTGTGATACAGTATGGTGTACCCGGCGCCGGCAAGACCTCGATGATTCATAGTATAGCAGGCGAGCTTGGTCTGGATGTCTACGTCCTAACATTCTCGCGTTCAGGGATGAACGACGGCTCGCTCAGCGAGCTTATCTCCAACCTTCCTCGCCGTTGTATAGTTCTTATGGAGGACGTCGATGCTGCCTTCCAGAGAGGCATTCGGCGCCGTGCCATCCCCGACGGCCAACAGGAGCCTATACCAGAATCAAATAGACCTGACGAAAAATCGGATGGGACTTCCGACACTGGTATCACTCTGAGTGGTCTGCTCAACGCCCTCGATGGTCTTTGCGCCCAAGAGGGACGCATTCTGTTCGCCACGACTAACGATTATAATGCCCTCGATCCCGCACTTTGTCGACCGGGTCGAATGGACCTGCACATAGAGTTCAAGCTGTCAAGTAAATACCAGGTAGAGCAACTCTTCAGATGCTTTTATTCACCCGGGAAGCACGACGCTGTCGATGAAGACAATTCGGAACACACCGATGACGAGAAGATTGACTTGAGCCAGTCATCCCGGCGTAATTCCTCCGATCTCGACTCCGCATCCCGCAGTGAATCCAATCTACTCACGACTTCCATCTCCGCCACCGCTCTTCCTCCGGAGAAGGTGGTGACGACTACCGCACATCCAAAAAGCGGGGTCCTTTCACGGCGAAGAGCAGTCGAGCTGGGGAAACGTTTCGCGGGTGCCATCCCTGATCGCGAGTTTTCTATGGCCAGCTTGCAAGGTTATCTAATGATGTATAAAACACGCCCTGAAGATGCTATTACAGACGCACCGGCGTGGGTGGAGAAGGAGCGAGAAGCACGGAAAGCTCGTACCACAAGGCGGGATGGATCTCATCCTTCGTTATGATATGACGCGAGCAATCGGCTGGAAAGCGGAGGTATGCAGGGATGCAGTGGTTCAAAACAACCAGGAGCAGGTATATATGTATCCCACATGATAATCATTTGTAGCGTACTCGAGTTTCACGTCGCCCTCGACATGCGTGTATGTACCATTTGCTCTCGTGTTTTGTAGCACCAATTCAGTAATGCATATAGCTTCTAAGGCTGCTGTTATGTTGTACACTGGACCACATGAGAGTGATTAGCATGAGACAATTGTGATGCGGTCAAATAATGCATGGCGACCTAGCGGCCAGCATGGTGGCAAGAGTGATACGTACAACATGCCCTACTTACCGTCACCAAGCAAAGAGCATCTCATAGTGACCGTCTTCTCCACTGCGGTAGACCTCAATTAGGACATCTACCCATCATTGAGACGGTGGTCCTGACGCTTCATCGACGAGGTCCAATGTCGCTCCTGGTGTACGTTCGCACATCCTCTCCACAGTGTCTATGAGCGTCTCTCTCCAATTATCCGAGATCTCTAACTCATCTCTTGAATGAGACCCAAATGCGGTCCACGTCAAGTTATGCATGACCAAGGGTGGGGTTGGGCCCACACAGCGACAGGTTATTACGATCGTGAGAGTACCAAGATGGCCATTTGCTTGGTCAATGCGTTCCTGGGCTTCCTTCTGTCGTAGCACGTCCTCAAAGTTCTCCATGCCGTGCATCATCACTAGCGCTAATACGGGAACGGGTTCAGCTGTGGTCACGCGGAAGCGAGACCACGGGCGAGAGTCAGGTGGGCAATTAGGCATGCGTTCCAGAAACACGCCTAATGTCATCTGAGTCCAACCCATGGAATATCTCGCAACCTGGATCGCATTGTATGCGGCTTGGAATAGAAGAGGCCTGAAATTAGCAGTGAACCCATGCAGCTCCTGCTTCAAAGCACTAGGCAAAGGATGCACAGAGATGATGCTAGCAACATCGGAGTCTCCGCTCGTGGAAGCCAGCACCCGAGAGATGACCTGGTTGTCAAGGTTCTCCAAATGAGAGCGCTGCGCGCGGTTGATGTGGCATCCACGTTTATGTACCGGCCAGTGTTCCCGTTGGCACTTTTGGCACTGATGAAAAAGTGCCATCGGGGAATGAAGGCGAAAGTGATTGGTTCCCATAGATAATGCTCACAGTAGGTTGCCACCTTGCAGCCGGTACAAGTGAAAAGCTTGTCAGCTTCATCCCTGGCTTTATGACCTGCATATACAACAGAGCGTGAGCATGATAACTTGTGTATCTCAGGCTAGTTTACTCACATTGTTGGCATTGGGCAAATTGACGACGCGCTTGTTTGGAGTCAACGACGAGCTTCTTCTGTGGCATCCTGATTTATCTGGAGGCTTATCTGGAGGCGAGATGTGAAGTCGAGTGAGTTAGAACCGGGAACTTGAGACTAGTCAAGAAAACAAGACAAACCTGTGTTCGAGCTGAAGAGTAATTCTCATGAAAACTCTGAGTCGATGGCAACGTTCATGCCGCTGTATGACTCTATCGTGGGCGTCTGGAGAGGATCTGGATTGGGATATCACGTGTACGGTGGCACCTCCTGAGTGGCTGGACGAGTCGTTTCTCGGAAGAGACACGCAATGGACTTCAATGTTTATTTCCTTTCTGCCATCCCACACCATGTTTTGCCCACCTTTAACAACACGGCGCATGATCCTCTCACAGGGATCACATGAACGGAACGCAAGGCTAGACCCTAAAATTGATAATTTGGCCATGTCACATCCTTTCATTCAGCAGGTAAGCCATTGGCAGTTGACCAAATTTGATACCGGAATCTCGGAATTTCGATCAAAAATCAGATGGACGTTGTCATCGCTTCGTCAGAGCCAGTAGTCTCTGTTTTGCACAATCTCCGGACAAGATACTCGGTTTGCAAAGCTCCTTTGCGCTCGTTCATAAATAGCGTAAAAGCATGTGTGGATTTGTCCGTGCCTGTGTGGTGAGTGCGCCAAACATATAATGACACGAATACACGCTCAATATGCTCTTACTCATTGGTAGCGACATTCTTGCCATGGGCTTGGCGGATGATGTGACCAGTACCGATGTATGGAGTATTGATTCTCGTGGAATCCTGACGCTAGCGGTCGGCAAAACAACATATCAGCGACTTGGGGTTGTTGGTAAACGATTGCCTTGGAAAGGGTGCGAAGATACATACAGTGAGTCGACTCCGTCTTGCTTCGACATTCTCGCATGAATCGATGAGAAGCACCAGAGCTGATCCCCCGGATCTAATTATCCTAGTAATCCACATCCGGCTTGGCGAAGAAGGCACAGATGCTCCCATGACCAATTTGAATTCTTATGATGCCAGGGTGGAGAACGCTGTGCGGAGATGGGATACTAGTAGGGGGGATTGGTCGATATTATATTGCATCTCGGATCCAGGTATGGTCCGCCCGAATGCCCTCGCTTGGACTTTGTTGATCCGGCCGCCAAACTATTCAACTTACAAGGTGTTTACTCACGATTCTCTGTCGTGTCTTCGGAGCGCATTGTGGAAGCCGTGGTCAAGGATTACTCAGATATACATGCTCCTGAACCCATTCTCCAGCCATGGCCTGAGGGAGAGGGACATGAAGATTATGAACGCGAAATGATGTCGCTCCTTGAGTGGGCTGGAATGGCTAGTCTCGGTGCGCAACGGTGAGCGATCGAATATTCACTTATTACAAACCCGATAAGAGTTAATACACTGCAGTCTACAAGTGCAAGATACAGTTGACCCGTATGTGGCGGTGTACGATCCGCCGTCTTCTTCTCGTATGACGGATATTACCCATTTTCGCTGGACTGGATTGCTGCCCGTCAACTTTGTTCGAAGTATTATTACTACTATTCTGTATGGAAAAACTTGATTCTTCTGGAAGTCGTTTACTAACGTACATCCGCCCGCTAAAGCACAGGTCCATTGGAGCGGCCAACGATGGCAGCCATAACGGGGCATGCAGCGCCGACCGCACCAGCGACCTACATCCCGCGTCCGCCTCGGCAGCCTATAAGATTGCCACGGCCCGAGTCTGAAGATACGTGGACTTTGCTTTTATCAATAAAATTCGATCAAACTCAGTCCTCGGAGAATGGGGCGCTGAACTGGTCGTTGGCAGAATGCATAGGACAGTGGGATGCACGCTTGGGTTAATTCTCAGAGCAGTGAAGCGAATCATTGAGGTGTAGGAAGAGGCCACATGATTGTATTATTTGATAATAGTGAATACATGGTGTGATGATATGCTCTTGCATATTCGCGGGCACAGGAATCATGCATAATCACAGCCTATGGGTGAACTAGAGAGGGATAGACTAAACATGTGGCAATTATTCAACCTGAACGTCCGGAGATTGAGTGGTGGCCGTCTCCGTCGACTCAGCGGCACAAGAAGGCGAATGCGCTTCTCGAATATTCGGACTTGTAGGCCCGGTCATCTCAATTCTCGCGAGTTTGAGGTCTACCAATCTGGATACCTCGGCGACTGCGCTGCGTGGAGTGCTCTTGTAGGCCATGAGGAAGCCCTGAATAACGGCCATGGAGAATGACCGCTCCGGAACGGCTTGTGCAAACTCCTCGGCGAGTATTGAAGCATCTTCCTTTGTAAGAACAGATTCTTCTGTGGAGTGCAGAAATCCAGAAAAAACTCTGTCTTGCTGGGTATCGGAATCGGAAGACAAGCATTCGATTGCGGAGTCGGCACCAGGAGATGTAAAGGGAGCGGAATCCAACTCTTTTCTGTCGTCTTCCCGCCGGGTAGGTTCATCTTCGGCGCTATATGCATGATAGAACGATTTGAAGAGCTCTCTAATTTGAAACTTGCTTGCAAGCTTGATGTCCACGTGGAGATCCAGTCGACCTGGACGGCACAGAGCGGCATCCAGCGCGGTGCTGTGATTCGTGGTAGCAAAAAGTATTCGTCCTTCCGGAGCACCAATGCCGTCGAGCGCATTCAGCAGTCCGCTGAGAGTAATTTGGCAGCTTCTTTCTTGCCCGGACTGCGTTTTCCCTTCGGACTGAGTACCGGCGTTAGGGACGATACGATTGAGAACTGTCTGAGGGAGCGCAGCGTCTATGTCTTCGATCAAGGCAATACACTTGCCCGGTAAGGAGGTCATCATGGAACTAAGGTCGCAATCGTCGAGTCCCGCCCTAGAAAGAGTTATGATATATATATCTAGCCCCAATTCGCCTGCAAGAGCCTGAATGAGAGAGGTCTTTCCAGAGCCAGGCGCACCATACTGATGACCGGATTAAGCAACCGTGGTGCTACTTAAAGAGCAGATACCACTCACCAGAAGATACCCTCTGCGGAAAGGGATGCCTTGTTGCACACACAAGTTAGAAACTTGGCAGAGTAATTGAGGACAACTCACCTCGATCGGCATACCATTGCTTACTGTTCAGAAAATTCTTGCAGTCGGTGAGGAGCATCTCTTTGATACCGTGATCGAGGATGACAGTTTGTAGCCTGCGGCCCTGCCGTGAAGCGATGCATCTCCACGGGTCTGTGTGGATGAATGCGCCCATTCTCCTGGCACTACACCATTCAGTGAACGATAGTGGGAAGAACGACATGAACCAACCCGCCATCCCAGACGTAAATGCTAGTCGTACGGTCCTGCTCACCGCGAAATAGTTTCCTAGCATCTTTTAAGAGACTATCCACAATTGAATGGTCCCGACTCAAAATTCTGGCTTGAATTCATTATCAAGAACACAGATGAAGAGATGTGTTGGGTATTACCTGATTTTCAGCTGCGCTGATTCGCTGTGATCGCTTTTGATGATTTTTCTGGAAACCTTCATATAACGGCCATGATACCACAAGGTGTAGACCTGATCGGCGATCGGTTGATATTTAATCTGAGCAGATTGCTCTTCCTGTTCTCGACGACATATATCGTAGACCCAGGAGTGTCGAGTGTTAACTTCGATGTTGTTGGACTTGCCTTTGGAGTCGAGCACGTCAGCTAGAGGAATATTAAAATGCACCAATGAACTCACCCCAATTCGTCCTCCTCGAGAACCAGTACATCAGCCACCCTGTGGAGAGCGATGAGTATTGACCAGATGTGAAGGTTCAAAAATACAAACGGTATGATTCGTCGCCACTGTCAACCGTGACGGTGAGCCACAACGAATTCTCGAGGGAAGTCCAATAGCGAGATAACAAGTGTCGAAAGGAATCCACAAGTGAGCTGAAGATCATCCAGTTCAACCAGTCCGGGAGAGGAGAGAGCGACAAAAGCCCATAGAGCAGCGAGAGTAGTTCTGAACCTGAGGCCCCAGAATGAGACATCGCTGTTCTATTATGCTCTACGGGAGCTGTAGTATTCATACTGAGGTTGGGAGAGAAGAGCGTGGACAGAGCTGATTGAGTGGTGGACATGAGTGGCTCTTGGTGGGCGAAGATGTTGAAGCGTAGTGTGATCAGACAGCCGCTTTTATACGCGGGAGACCCGTGGCCACAGACAAAGCCAACGAGAGGCGTTTGACGGAATGTCCGGAAGTTGAAGTACCGCATCCGTTTTGCCAACCAGAACGATCTACCGCGGCACTGGCATCAGAGAGCACACACAGGGTTCTAATCAGCTAGTGTTAGTGAATAATAGGTGAGCGGTGAATGAAAATTACGGCATCATAATGGGATGGTGAAGGCTGTACTTGGTAGTCGTAGTACCAAAACACCGCGAGCCTGCCTTGTACGGACGGCGGGGTTGCGCCGGAAGGTCTGCAGACATATGTTGCGGAACTTGTACTGCAAACGTAGAACTGCCTTTGTAATTCTGACCAAGGCTCGGAAGTCCGGTCTGATACATACACAGACCACGAACAACACGCCTTTCGGTGCAAACCTGGTGTGACAATCGCTAGTAGTCTTCAACGAGGCTGTACGGTGGAAGAACAACATGACAACGCATGCAGGATTCGAGTCACAGGTACATGCCGCTATTTCAATGATACCGGTCGTTCCTAGGAAGATGATGAATTAATATGACCTGTCCTTACTGAGAGCCAGTCTAAGGCATCTTTCACCGATGCAAGGAGCGACGCCACATTTGTTGCCGTCGCAGCACAAAAGAACAGTTTGTTTAGAACCTTCAGAGCCACCACGATCACTTCAGCGGAATGTTCCGAACCATCCGACTTGAGAACTTCATCCCGTTGCCATGACTGTTGCCAATTCCCAGCCCACATGTGTGTGTGAAGAGTCAAGCAAGAGTCAAGACATTGTTCTCGTGGGTACGATCCTAGGATAATATGTAGACGACCAAGCTATGATGAATATCTAGGCGAACAGCCATCGCATCTAAAATGACGGCGAAAACACATTTTTAACGTATATCGCAATCGACATCCACAATATACGGGAAGCACTGTGTATAAACAGTCTACGAGCTACAATGAAAAAGGCATATTGTTATGATCTAGCACGGAAGACCCCAATCGAAGCCAAGAGGATGGAAAAACATGTAGGGAACGTGGGCGAGTAACATTCATAAGATAGGGCAACATCACACGGATATCCGAAAGCTATCCCACAACACGGTTCATAAGCACGGGAGGCGGCGGAGGTGAGATGTGCGGCACGGAAAGGCGAGCGTTACGGTTGGTGAGCGGGCCTGGAGGAACCGGGGAAGTCGGGGTGGACAGCATAGGGCTGCGCGCCGACCAAGAGTATAAGCGTGGCGTTACAGACGGCGGAGGTGATGGGGACTGGTAGAATCCAGCAAATCGGCTGGGAGGGGTCGTGGGACGATCGGGAGTGGAAGGTTGTGGCGCAGGCATTCCACGAGAACGAGGGATTCCAGGGATCGTATGTGGAAAGGTGAGGGGAAGTACCTGACGCACAGGCTCTAGCATATCCGTTTGACGGGAGACGCGTGGCGATTCGTCGGGGCTAGTGGGAGACAGAGCGCGTTGCCCAACTGGACGGGGAGAGGCGCTGCTGGCAGTGCGATTTCTGGTGTACGAATCAGCCATGTGCGAAGCCCAACGGCGCTGCATAACGTCCATGGCATCCACGGGAGTACGCGGGGATTCAAGTCTGGAATAATCAGACGTGGTCTGAGTAGTGTTGGGGGATCCTTCTTCATCGTCTGCAGCGCGGCTGCGCTGAACCCAGCCACCCCGGCTCCTGAGCGCCAGGTCGATCTCCTCAACAGAAAGGTCCTCGCGGTCGTCCGCGGGACTCTGCCTACCACTGGAGCTGCCTTCGCTAGAGCTGCTGCTGGTGCTCACATCAATGAGCGTCGGGGGCGCCAAGGCAATCTGCGCTCCGATTTCCGCGGATGCATGAGCTGGATCCACGAATGCCTCGTATACGGCGTCCCCGCGTTCGAAAAACTCGTCTGAGTCGGGGTCGAAAGCGTTCCAGTATGACCATTTTTCGCAGGCAGGGAGGGACTGTTCGGGTTCGATGCGAACGGCTGGTGCGCGGTGAGTCTGGGAGAAGAGAGGGCGACCCATAGTGTCTTTTTAGATATGAATACAGAGGTATAAGTGAGGTGCTCGAAGGCTTTTGGGGGGTATGCAGGAATAGATATGGGTGGACGACGCGTCGATCGTGGCAAGGGAACTGCGGGGGAGGGAACTTTTCGTTTGGTGACCGCGCTAGTGGCACGTATTTGACGGTGTTGTGAACAGGTCACGTGTGTGCCGAGGCCACATCTCAGCACAGGATCCATACCGAATGGAGATTAAGCGGTTCCTCGGCACCCAATCCTACTTTCGACAGCGATTCGACATAAGCATCATTCTGCCAATCCTCACACGAGGGAGATAGAGCGGTACAAAGCCCCGAGGACGCCTAAGTACGTGCCCAACCGCGGTCTCCATCTATGTCAGATTACTTGAGTTTAGTCTCGCTCGAAGTTCAGATCGAATTCGAGTAATAGATTTGCATTCAACACGCCTTTGCAGGCATACTCCTCTTGGCTGAACTCATTCCATAGTTGACTTGCGTCTCTTGATATCCTGTGAACAATGGAATGAAATGGAGCCAATGCGGACCTGTGAATAGCTCCTCCCCATTGCTCCTCTGTTCTGTTCATTCGTCACTGTGAAGAGACCTTGAACTTGAGCTCCGTGTTTGTGTTCGCGGCAAACACCGAAGGCGGATCAAGGCCGAACTCGGATTCTGCTAGTCTCGTCCCCAGGCGTGTCGAAGACAACACGTCTGGGGACGATACCAGATTCTGTATACAAAATGCTGGCAAGCGGAGGAGACATTCTAGCTTTCAAAGAAACGTCCGGGGCTCCCAAGACGCCGTGGTCTTCGACGCGCTCAGGAACTATATGGCAGAGTGGTATGCTCGTCAATTACATGTGATCGTACAGCTTCTGACATATTACATCAGTGCGAACGCGAGTTCTATCGTGCTCTAGATTCGGTATCGATATCCGCTCCATTCATCTCCCTTCTCTCGTTTGGCTTCCGCCACGCTTGCGAACGTGCCGTTCTTGCTCAAGTGAACTTGATCATCATTCACGCCCTGTATGATCTCGTCTCGTTCCCCTCTGTCGCGCTTCGCATTCTCCCTTTTCAAGAGGACAATATACGATACCGAACAGATGAGGCCTATTCCGATGTACGCGAGGACGATTCCGTGACCCATCCGGTACCACGGCGCGTCTTCTGAGCGATACTGCAAGGACGGCGTCAGTTGACCGGCTGATAGAAGCATCGATGTGATACTGACCACGTTCGATGATACAGCGCCATTAATGTTTCCGAAGCCGATGACCATCGCAAGGGACACGCTCCGCTTATAGGAGCCTTCCACGTTGTTGGATGCCCACGCAACGATGTTCGGAATACTCGGGTAGATTCCACAAGCCGCTAGATACACTGCAAAGTATGACAAGGCAGGGTTTCTCGAGACGATCAAGATAATGTAACCCGCCCCGCCCACGATCAGACAGCCGCTGAGGTGGAAAAGGAACAGTAAATAGCCGTCCGTGTTCGTACGTCATGGGAATGCTTACATGTTGAGATATCCTCTCCCGCCATACTTGTCAGCGACGAATCCCACGCCGCAAGTCACAATACATGCGCAGACGTAAACGGGGACAGTGAGAAGATTTGCGGGAGTTGCAGTATAGCCGAGCTGAGATGGTGCATTGTAATAGATGCTGTCAGTGCGATTCATGTTGCGAATGTACTATACGTCCAACTGACCTGGTTGATGATGGTAGGAAGAAACAGTGCGAATGCATAGAGCGGCCCATCCGAACCCATGTACACCAGCACTGCAACAATAATGTTAAACGACAAGGCATCTTGGGGACGCTCAACCTACTCGACAGCCACGTTTTCCAGTCGAACAAACTCTTCCAGATGTACCGGAGCTTCAACGCCTCTCCAGCCGCACTGAATTGGTCATCAGCTTGGAGACGGCGAATCACCACGGTCCGCTCGGCTTCTGTGAGGAATTTGGCGGTGTCTGGGAAATCCTGGATGATCCAGATCGACATCACGCCGGCTACGACGGTCACAAGTCCCTCGATAATGAAGATCCATGCCCATGCAGGTTTGCCACCAACGCCACCCATGTTGGAAATCGCCGCCTGAACATGCAAACTCCATGAGAAAATTGACAGGAAAAGATGAAATTATGGTTACAGCGAGAAGGCCACCGAAGGCACCAGAAACTGTCGCTGCGGAGAAGAAGATTGCCGCACGAAGTCCGAACTCGGAGCGCTTGTACCAACTGCGGCCAGGGTGAGTATCTTGGCAATTTCGAGATGTAGGGCTCTGCCGGCTTACCACGAGAGATAGTAGTTCACGCCGGGATACAGCCCAGCTTCAAAGGTGCCCAACATCCATCGCGCTCCTACCAATTCGAACGAAAGAATGAGCGCTATGCCGCCGCACGGTCGTTGTGCGGGTGTACGCAAGCGCACATGGACATGGCTTACCTAGCAAGCCTCCGTAATTGTGGACGAGCCCTTGGATAGTCTTTGGAAATGGAATTTCCGTCAAGTGGAGAGGGCCTTGTAAGACGAAAACAATGCGCACCATCATGATACCCCACGCCGTCATGAGGAATGATAGCCATATTGAAGGTCGTAGCCGTTTTAGGAATATGTTCGAGGGGACCTGGAACGCGCGTGAGCGTGGAAGGATGGCACTGTACTGTATGAGGTGCTTACCTCAAAGATAGCGTAAGGGAAGAAGAAGAGAGTAAGGGCAATCAAATATTGCTGATCGCTAATGTGCAGGTCTGTCTCCATTCCATAAAGCTAAAACGCGAGCTCACTGTTAGTGGCAACGTCTCTAGGCTTAGGCAAGCTCACCTTGGCGTTTCCGATGCTCGTCCGGTCCAAGAAGCTCAGCAAGTACAGGAACGACAGCCACGGGACCAGATGCCAGTCGAGTTTTCTCATCAACTTGCGCTCGTCAACGGCGGAAACGTCAATGTTGGGATTGTACACCGTGGGGCCTCGTTTCTCGTCAAAGACGTCGCTCTCGATGTGGGACGCGCGGCCCTTTTCTTCTTCAGACAGTGTCGACCGCGGGGTCGTGGCCCCCATTTCCAGATCTGAGGCCGGCATGTCGTGTGCCGATTCTCTGTAACGGGGTGATTGAGGGAGGAGGGAGGGACGTAGGGCACGAAAAGGGAGCTAGGATGACCTCCAACGCGGCTGCTTTATAGCGAGGACGCTAGTGCTCGGTTCGTGGCAGTTGGCTCGGCCGCGCCGGCAAATGGTTATAGTGGCGGTCTAGCAGACGCATCATGGGGCTCGAGAGGTGGGTCGCTTGTTGCGGGATTATTTTTTATCTACCCCATCTTACCCCGCGTCCAGCAACGTCTTGGCTCGGCAGCCGTCTGCCATATCCAGGCTAGTATGAAATTAAAATGCATCGCGATCGTATCGCAGCTGCAGTATTATGCCCTTGAAGCTTATGACTTTCTGATCAACAGCTCTGTCAAACGTTCACCCTGAGGGGGTCAGCCTCATTGGTGTTGCAGACAAGCTCACTTTGAACGACTCGCTACCTCGAGACTTGAGAAGCCTCCGCCGGTGTACCGTACTCAGCGTAGCCTATGACGTCTGGGGAAGCGGGCCTGCGTCTGGGGGTGCGAGATTGAGATTGTAGATAGGATTGCAATCACGTGGGGTCTGGAAAAACATCTCCTGCGCGTTCAGGATCCTTGGCGTTCCTCAAGTGGCCGCATGTTCCCAGCTGCCAATTAGGCCTTTATGATGCGGAATATGGCATGCAGACTCTGCCACACCGAATTGTCGCCTTGTCTACACATTGGATTTCAACCCGAGCCGTGCAGATAGGCGTTACCGTATGCATCTAGTCGGCATGTGTACATAAATATAAATACTCGCGTTGATGCTTTTCAATTGCCAGGCTCGGAGGGATCGAGGACAGGGCGGCTTTTTTTCCGGTGGAGCGAATCAAATGTCACCTGATTCCACACTCGGACTTGCCAAGGGACCCGTCATGGACCACGGTGGGATTCAGGCTGGCTGGCAGATGGGCTGGATGCGACCCACGGACGACACAACATCCTGTTCGCGGCCCACTGGATGCCCCTCCAATCCGGACATCCCTGCTGATGAACTAGCCTGTCTTGTTCGTCGGAGCATCCTTCTGGTGGGGCTGCCTCCCATCCAAACCCATGACACCTCTGGATGTCCTCTGCGTGGAATTCAGCTGTTCGCGGTATCACTCTGGATGGTAGAACGGAACGCGAGGAGAGGAACGCCACAAGGAAGCTTGGCTGCGCCTTCTCTCGCTCTTGACGGCCCTTTGCTTCTGCTTCTGTACTTCCCAGCGTCTCGGGGTGGCCCGTGTGTGGAGCGAGCGCAGGAACCGGCACCTCGACTCGGGTCATACACCGCGAGGCGCGTTCTGCGGGCGTTCCGGCGGGCGGACCCCGCCTCACTCGCCACACGTTGCTCATTCTATGCCAGCTGCCCCCACACTGTGGCCGTCCAGGGCGATATATTTGCAGTTCGAGATCGACGCTGCGACGGATCAGAACGCTGCGCAATGTCGCATCTCCACCCCTTGGGGTCGAGGATGACCTTGTGCATGCTAAACTCAACGTTGTCCATGGTGCGCAGGACGATGTCGGCTGTGGGGCTGGTGAAGAGGTGGGACGCACGGACCTGGGAGGGCGACGAGTTCACCATGAGCTGACGAGGTTTGTGGCTATGGGACGGGCGCATGTAGAGGATTGGGTTCAGCCCATGGGCCCAACCCTGGACTCGATCCCCTTTTCAATCTCTTCCACCAAGGGCCGGGCACAGAGACAACGGGCGTAGCGGGCCATTGCAGAAGTGATGC
>NW_012133382.1:0-10978 GCF_000313525.1 Fibroporia radiculosa | reverse complement strand
CCACCACTCGATGGGGACGACACCAGGGAGCGCGCGGCAGTTATGTTCCGCAATGACAGGTGCTTAAGTATGAGGCAGCAAGCTCACCCCTTTCCTTTTCTTTGCCCCCTTGCCCCTATCCTTTTCCGTTCTGCCTGCCCTTGCACCATCAAGACATATTGTGTCCTCCGATTGCCCACCTATTGTATTTTCATCGTATGTGCGCTGAACGCGGTACTCGCTCAATGTTGGTCTGAGCTATTCTGCTGATCTTGCTGTACGTATAGTGTATATACGGGTACATTGTCACCAAAATCAGGTTTGTGGTGTCGACAACAGCACAGAAGGTAGTGCATTCTTCCTTCTGTGCTTTGGTTCATGCAAAGTGACTGATGATGTTTCAGTTTGCTTCAATTTGGGGCATATCCCGCTAAGCTGATCCGCACGCAGGGAGCAAGATCTCTGCCAAGCCGACACCGTACGTGGAAGTGAACACAACGGCAGTTCAAAATGGGTGCAGAGCCGCCGCGTCAGCCATCTTCCTATCCGTTTACCAAATCCACAGCAGATGTAATTATGCGCACCTCGGACGGCGTCGACTTTAAAGTGCACCGGCTGATCCTCTCTGAAGCGTCCCCGTTCTTCGAGGGCATGTTCGCTCTCCCCCAGCCTCCTCCCACACCCAATAATGATGTCGACACCCACACTTCTCTAGCCTCTCCAACCACTACCACATCATCTAACGACGGCAACAATGCCCCGACGTCTCGTCAGGACGATCTCCCCGTCATACTCGTTACTGAGCCCAGCGAGATCATCGACGCACTCCTGCGATTGTGCTATCCCTTTTCGCCCCCGGTGTTCGCCACTGTCGACGCGATTGCAGCTGTTCTCGAGGCCGCGAGGAAATACGCACTAGATGGTGTCGTGGCGCGTGTGCGCCCCATGCTACTCGAACCATGGTTCCTGGACGACAGACGCGCGGTGTAGGTCGCCTTTGCTGCTGCATGGCATCTCAGATTGCACACAGAGGCGGCAGCCGCGGCGAGGGGCACGCTGCGGCACCGCGCCCCAATCTCGAGCTGGGACAAGGAGATCTCGCTGGACGCGGTGTTCCTCCTGATGGAGTACCGCGCCCGATGCGTCGCGGCTGCGATCGAATTTGTGCGCTGCACCGATCAGTGGGGATTATTCAGAGGACTAGGCTCGGGTGACGGCGAGTCGTGTGCCGACCACGACAGCAAAGGTCGTTTCATGACGCTTTCTTGCGAGCGCTGTCAACATATACAGCCGCCGCAGATCAGCCACCTTACTTGCTGCAGTAAATGGCAGCGAATCCAGATTGACGTGCATGAGTTTCAGGATGTACTGGCCAAGTCTGTCGTGCATCTGCCGTGCGGTGCGACTGTGGTGGAGAACCGCATACTGCACGTACAGCTAATGGAGGAGGGGTCGTACATAGCATGTACCCAGTGCAAGGTGGATGCCATTGATATGCTGAACTATGCGCTGAAGCAGATGTGCAAAAGCTTGGACGCTGTCCTTGCGAAGGTGCGTTTAGGCGGCATACATCGGCATGTCTGCTACTACCAAAACTCACTACGACGTGTTCAGCTTCCCCTTAAATTACCATGGTAGGAGGACGAGGAAATGAGGGGCTATAAAACAGAATTTGACCCCGATGCGACACATGACGGACGAGGGCAGAATAAGGAGAATGGGGAGAATAGGGATCTCGAGAGTAGCAAGTTTTGTGCATGAAGATTGTGATCGCTGAACTCTCTACGATACAAAATCGATGCCAGCGTGGGTTACAGAAATAAGAAAGAGGAACAGGATTACCAATACAACATAAAGATACGAGGAATGACCGAACCACCCTTTGGATTCCTCGAGATCTTTCGTATCCGTGTCCAGGAGAAGACGATGCTGCCCAATATCACGGACCAACTTCTCAAACGAAGGCCGAACAGACGGGTCATGATCCCAGCAGGATTTGATGACGCTCTCAACATAAGGCATCCATCTCTCGGCGATTTGAGGAATCTTGGGTCTCGTCTTTTTTCCTAGTGAGAAAAGACGGTCAGCAGGGTCTCGGAGAAGACAAGCGAGAGCGATGCGCACTGAGCACAAACTGGCGCACGGCGTTGTCGTCCTTGGCTGACCACGGCGGCTCACCCTTCCCAAGGATCTCGATGCAGCACATCGCAAATGCATAGACATCGGTCTGCTGCGTCATTTCGCACCTGCCTGCCATGAGCTCTGGCGCCTGCCATCGCAGAGCTTCATCTACCATCCCAAAGGTGGAGACTCGAGGTGAGCGGGTTGCAAAGGAACGTGCAAGCGTACAACGTACGATCATGTCTGATGGCTTTCCTTCTCACCGGGTAGTCCTGATTGGTTTTGCTCATGTTGAGACGCGAGGCAGTACTGGCGCTTTGATGATCGCCTAAGCCGTTTGTGGCTTGAATTTCCCGAATGCGTCCTGACTTCATCTTGCTCTGGCCAAAATCCGCGATGACACACACACCCTGGTCGTCGATTAAGACATTTGTACCCTGACGCACAGGTAAGGTGCACTCAAAAGTGCAAATAGTCAAGATACATACCTTCAAATCACCGTGTAACACTTGTTCCCTGTGCAGATACGCCATACCTCGTGTGATCTCGTGAATCATCTTAAATGGATTGATTGAGTCGAGACTTGGCAGCTTCTTGAGGTGCGATACTAGGTCGCGATTCTTCATATACGGGCTGACGAAAAACCACGGTGGATCGCTTGTGAGGAATGATGCACCCAGGAACTCCAATACATTGGGATGGCTGAGCTCTTTCCAGACTTCGACCTGAAAAAAAATGGGTTCGCTCATAATTTCCCAATAGCGACTTGGAAAAACTCACCTCATTCATGAACAATTCTTGTGGGACCGCCTTCCCGAGGACTTTGATTGCAACCGAACGATTTCGCCACATGCCTTTATACACATCGGAGTAGTATCCGATGCCAATCCTCTCGTCGCGGATGACCTCGTACTCCATAATTGCCCAACTCGGCAGTGACTGCTGCACACTGCTCAAAGCCTTGAGCCCCACTTCAATGAATCTGCGGTCTCGATCCCTCAAGACCATTTCGAATTCCTGCAGGTCCTCGGCCTGCTTCGTGCGCGACGAGTATGGAGCGGACATAGACGTCCCAACGGCGCTAGAGTGTTTTACCGCGTCGGTTGAGACGTCTTGGGTCATGGCCCTCATCTTTATCTCGGACTTGGACTCGTGCGCCAAGGCTTCCTGCAACATCGCAATGGTTTCGGGTATTTCATCACGCCCGATTTGAAAGGTTTCGATAATTTCCGTCTCTGTCAGACTCTCCTCCGCCAGCACCTTTTCCATCAGTTTCCACATTTCGACCCTATCCTGCGCGAGATCCCAAGTGAGCTGCCGTGCGTCTGCGGCAGCTAAGTAGTTGCGAATCTGCTCGTGCGTCATGCCTGCTGTCTGGTCGTCCGGGTCACCTGGGAGACTAATCGAGCCCGATGGCTCTGTGCAATCGAGGGAAGCCATGTCAATCAACGTGGAGGATTGCTGGGTATTGATGTATTCTGGCCGTTCGTATATGGCATCCCGTAGCAGCTCTCCGGGCTTCTCGCCCTGCTGTAGGATCCGGAACTGGATGGCAACCTAGCGTTCACTGAGCTCGATGGCAGTCATATATTAAGCGAAACCTACCCCAAACATGGCCAGGGCATCCGTGAGGCCTTGGTGGCATTCTTGAATTTTTGCTCGGATCTCCTCACGCTCCACAAACCGTTTAAGGAGTGATTTCTGGCTTTGTTCCTCTAAATATCCGCGCACCACTCCGAACGATCTGTGATAGTACACTGAATAACTATGCAGAGGGTGAGAGCCGAAGACACGTACTCCTCAAGACTTTTGATAGAAGGCTTGAGATCTGCTGCAATGCGATCGCCAGCTCGTGAAATTTCCCTCCGCACAAAAAGAAGGATGACAGCACACCGATCCGTCAAAGCCTCGCAAGCTGAATGAGTGTGCTACATGGCTCTCAGTCCCGATGCATGAGAACCACAACGCATGCGCGGCGCCTACCTTAAAAGCACGATAAGCATCCCAGATCGCGAGCAATGACCTTGCTACAATCGCCAGACCGGGGATCGGGGCAAACTCGAGTAGGCATTCTCCTTCTGCCAGAAGCTCGTGCGCAACTTCAGCTGTCGTACCGAGGACATTCGTGACGGCCTTAGTCACTCGCTATCGAGACCATCAGTGTGATATTCAGTCACATATAGAATCCATACTTACTTCACGAGTGGACGCCGGCTTTTGCCTTTCGGGTGAGCCAACTTGTGGTCGTGAGCCCAGCTCCCATTCATCTCCCATAAGATCGAGTGGTGCTCGGCCTGCATCCGACAGCCTCCTTCGAGTAAGTTCGCCGGGCCTTCTGTGCCCTAGCTCTATGCCAGCCGATGCAGTGAATGACATGGGAACGGAATGTATTGAGGTCCTAGACTTTGTGTCCGTCAATGAAGGCAGAGGAGAACGAGATATAGACAATGTAGAGGCGGCCGGTCGACCTCGCGGACGTTGAGACTGGGGAATGATCTGATTGTAAGGCGGAGGATCGACACCATACTTCGAGCGGCGGTGTTCGAATGAAACTACACGAGCAGGCTGCATGGTTAGCGGAGGCTGGCGCGAGGTCGCCGTACAATGATTCCTTCACGATGGGTAGCAGCCCACTGCGCTTTAAGTTCGCCTTAGTACCGCTCAGAGAGATTGAGTCGGAGATTGTCAAGCGGTGGGTTTGTGAATAAATGTGACAATGTCATCGGACTGATGCATTTAAACCCGAGTCTGCGTGAGACGATGCTTCAGCGATGTACTCGATCACTATTATGCATTCATCAGCAGGATCTTCTGAGAGGGTGAATCAGGCGAAAATTAAGCTGTGTTTCTGGTAGTCACTAGAAGATTATCAAAAGCAAACAAGATTAAATGACTTGTTTGTTCCTGAGTACGAAGTTGAACCTTACCTTCCCGCCTTATTTGGCTGCCTTAGTGAGCATTCAGTCATTTCGGGTTATGATGCTGCGGAGCCAGTTTGATAAGAGCTATGCATATGTTACTTCACAACAGGCCAAGGGATTCCCATCGGTGAATGCGATGATGAAGGCGGAGTTGTGTGGTCTGAGCGTTCAAAATAACTGATTTGGGCGAGATCATCTCGAACGCATGTCAACGAAAAATATACAGTGGTGACCCACAGAGTTCATGTAGTATCATGGACTACTATGCCAACACAGAGATGCACTTTGTGTGTCGACACGTTCACAGCCAATAGCCAAGTACTTGCATATCAGTACCTTGAATGGTACTATTGCATATCCGACGAACGTTATGAATGTTCTGACATGGCGCTGATGAAGACGTAGCCTAGAACATCGTAGGTCAGAAGACGGAGACAAATATTTGCTAGCAGAGACTAAACCAGAAATGAAATACGTCACAAACCACACTTCCATGCCAGTGTCCTTGTAATACATTTTTGTCTCTCACGCTACCCTTCAGATAGTGCGGATCAATGACCTGTCCGCAAAAATCTCACTTGCGTGAGCAACATATTGGATGTGTGAGACACGGATGAAAACACACTCCGAAATTCAAGCATACGAGCGAGCTATACGACCTTGGTGCATCAAGAGAGAAAACGCTCTCCGTCTCTACTAGCGCCCCTAGCATTCCGTTCACTGGTGAACGTATTCGCAAAATATTATCAGCCACAACTTGCAGTGCAGGAAGTTGAGGAATTCAGAACAGTAAGTACTGGCAGTCGAGAAAGAACGAGCAAGATAAGATAATGACGAACGCTCTCAGCCACATTTGGGGTTCGATCAAGTGTAGTCACGCGACTCCTCTCCTGTGGTTCACAGCCATCCATCGCTTTCGAGCATAGCGCCGACTGTCGGTCTACCATGAATGTGCGATTACTGGTGAGCATATTGCACTATTATTCCTGGAAATATACTCACGGCCCGACAGGTCAGGTCATCTGAACCTCCCTTGAGAACCTATACCGACAACTACATGTGTTTGGCTCCTCTTCATCCGACATCGACACCCATCGCGCGTATTTCCGATGACATTCTGTATGAGATATTCGACACCCTCGTAGCCATGCCTGGGGCTAACGAGCCACGCCCACTGAGTCGCAAGGCGCTCAAAGAAGGCAGGAGCTGGCTCGCGGTCACCTATGTGTGTCGGTACTGGCGCAATGTCGCGCTGAACTCCCCTCGGCTCTGGACTTCGATAATGTTCAACAATGATTGCGGTCCGAACATGCTCCGTGAGTTTTTGAAGAGGTCCCGAAAATCTGCTCTCAGTGTCAGCATCGAAGGGCCGTCCCTCCAGGACCTTGACCCCATGGTTCGCTACCTTGCGGCGATGTGTGCCGTGGCAACACACCGAATCAACTCCCTATATATCTCACGTTTCTCTCCGGTAGAAACAAACATCATCCTCTCCCCCTTCAAAAACGCCGCGCCTCATCTGAGCACACTCGTCGTCTCCGCAGAGCAAAAGCCAGCTGATTCCCGAGACATGGATATGATCCAGATTTTTGACGACAAAATGCCGTCCCTCAGGTCTATCATTATTTCACAGCTTTCGCTCCAGTGGCGTCCGTACGAAAATTTGACCCAAATCTTGCTCATGAACCAGCCCACACCGTCCTTAGTGCAGTTATTATGGACACTGCAAAAGTGTCCCATGCTAGACTCCCTGGGCCTGGGCCTCACCAACTCTAAATTCGCCTGTGACCCTCGAAGCGTCCTATTGGATACGGACCCCATACATCTGCCCAGATTAGCCAACCTCCTCCTCGTGGCACACCACGACGTTGCGGCCAAGATCCTCTCACGAATCGCTTTTCCCTCCACCTCGACCGTCGTCCTTGCGCTGCAGCACCCACCCACGGAGCGCATCATTCTTGACAATAGTATTGTGTCGCACGTACAGAGCGTCTCGCTCGACGTGTATGACCACATTGGTGTGCAGGGGCTCAAGTTCAGCACGACCGCAGGCGGAACCGTGCACGTACAGTGGGACTGGCGCGAGGGCGTGGACGAGTTTACGCTCGTCACGCGGCTGCAGCACGTAGGGGACCTCGTGCGCTTCGTGGGCGTGCGGCAGCTGGTCGTGCGCGCGCTCGACTACGAGCTCTTCACGCAGGACTGGATACACATCCTCGAACACATGCCTGCGCTTGAACGCCTTGAGCTCTCGGCGCCGTTCTGCGGGATGCCGACGCTCTTTAACGCGCTTAAGCGCACAAGGACGTCCGTGGACGGCGAGACGGGGTTCATACTATGTCCCGGTCTCAAGGAGTTCATCGTCTCACACGATGATGTGTCGCAGGAGGACATTGCGTGGGCAGTGGAGTGTTTTGAGTCAAGGAGGGATTATGGTGCACGCCTAAAGTTACTCCAGCTCGACTTTAAGCGACCACTTGAAGAGTTCAATCCTGCATTGACATCCAGGCTGATCGAAGGTGACCTGGCAGACGTTGTGCGAACGCTCGATCCCAGTGAGGAAACTACAGCTCTACAGCAGGATGCGCCGTGTTGTGGACATGGTGGTATCTGTATGCGTGTGGGTACGTAAACATAGGGTCCGCTGTGCCTGTGTATTCCAGTGGTTTCCCGTGTTATATTACATGTATTTCTTCTTGAAGCGTGAGTGCTAGATCCACTCGATTTTGTTTGGGGAAACTGACGGCCTTTGTTAGTACAAGCATTGACTTATGATATCATTATTTCTACGATGCGGGACAATTTCGGTCAAACTGGGATCCGATATGTGGAAGCTACGTTGCAGTGTTCTCAACCGTGAATATTGACATGAGGCCCCATCGTACTCCTATAAAACTGTTTATATGCATTTTCAGAAGTAAATTATTCCTCAAGCTCGTCTATCAAGTACAATGAGAGGGAGGTAGAATACATCCATTGCATCCTTATACAATTAGACTCAGTATTTCACGCCGAAATGAGTGACGTGTCATAATTATGAGTCGTACTATTCTAAGAGCGTCACTACGGTAGTATTTTTAAGCCGGCATGCACTCTTATTATGTGGGTATAAATACAATATTACACGTAGACGGAAGTTGTTAGACAGCGGGCTTGTTTATTTCCTGCTGAGCTTGGCCCTTGTCGTGCTGAGCATTGCCTGCACGCTTGATGTGAGAATAGCTCGCTGTGTGTAGCTGAGACATACCTGATAGCTCTTGCTGGCGATCGCCGGAGATGGCACCGAGAACAGCATCCGCCTTTCCCGCTAAGCGATCGGCGGTTCCCTCGGCGTACTGTTTCGCCTGGGCGGCGTTGTACTCGGTCTCGCCCTGTGCATGCTCCTCTTTGCCTGATTGTGACCAGGACGTGGCACCAGTGAGGTCTCCGATGGTCTCGACCACAGTTCCCTTCAACGAGTGGTATTGCCCAGTAGTCTTGCTACAGAACGATCAGTCTCACGGGATAAAAGCAAAGGACTAAAAGTGGCTTACTTGGGCTCGCCGGTGTTGTTGGAAGAGTTGGTGTTGGTGTTTGAAGACATGGTGCGATGAGTTGGTATATGAGAAAGAGGTGGGTGAGTGTCAGATATGAATGAGACCTGTTTGAAGAAATGGGGACAATTCACTGGGCTTATATAGTGTCCCGATGAGACACCGCCAAGCGGACTCCACAGCTCGAGAAAATACGAAACATCCCTGGCCGCTCGATGATGGCATGCACGCCACCTCGTCATGCATCTGCGCCCTGGGACCAATGGAGCGCGGTGACGTCGGGAGACCAGGTGACGTCGTAGAGAGCATTTCCATATCTGGAAGCGTAAGCGTCGAGAGGGCGATGGCGTTAGATCCCGTCACAGATCTCTTCGGACGCGTGACGTCATGGCTTAGGACGCGTTCAACAGCAAGGTGCGATGTGACGCGACAAAATGCGTGAAGGGAACCGAGGCAGCCTCATATAAGGCGATCGTCGACATAAGTTCCTCTCATTCGCATCTTGAACTCAGCCACCATCCCCGAATCTTCACTTCACTCTATACGCATCATGTCCACAAACACCGGAGAGCCCAAGTGAGTTCTCGTCTCAAGGCATTGGATCTATACTTACTTACCCTTTCATCTCAGCAAAACCACGGGTCAATACCACTCGGTGAAGGGAACTGCTGTAGAGACGATGGGGAACTTTATGGGTTCCGAGTCCTGGCAACAGTCGGGCAAGGACGAGCATAACCAAGGTGAAGCCGAGTACAAGGCAGCCCAGGCCAAAGGCTATGCCGAGGGCACGATGGACAGATTGGGAGGGAAGAAGGACGCCGTAGTGGGCGCAGTGTCCGGAGATCGTAGCCAAGAGACTACTGGTAGGTGTTTTGTCATCCGCAAAGACGTGGAAGTCGCTGACGGAAGTAACTGCAGGAAACCTTCGTCAGGACAAGGGAGAGACTCAGCAGAACATGAACGCTTGAGGTTCTTGCCATCGATGAGGTGTATAAGGTCATGATCGCGGGCTTCGGGCATAATTGTACTTTAAGCCAACTCGTATTTTACTATATACAGCGAATCACTTCAGCGAAAGAGGGCCAGACTGAATTCAAGGTCATTCGAACGGATACTGAAGTAAATTTCATGGGCATTCATATGACTGTTCGCAATAAACGAAGAGATCAGTATGGATCGTATACCATCTAAGAGTTGATGAAAGAACAACAATCTAAGTTGAAAATGCTAGAAGCAGACCACAAAGTTCGTCGGAAATTCTCCAATTGTGAGTACTATTCCTAACCTGCAGCAACCACTTTCTGCACTGTGCATCGCAGTGGAGTTTATTTAGCCTTGACCGTGTGCACTATCGACAGCGCTGAGCACATTCAAATCGATTGAGACGTTCGAAAGCCCATTGCAACATACATACTGTCCATATCCTCAGTTCTGTGATTCAAGATGAAACATTGAACGTTCCATAACATTTCTGTCATGGAAGGTGTCAGTTCACTAGCGATTCGCTGGCTGGGAATGCCAATCGAGCTCAAGCCCACCTTTGTGATCACATCCTCGACCTCATCGCGCACTGACCGTGCATACACTCGCACTAGCACCTCTGCATCTCCCTCCGCGAGATTCTCATCTGGCTACAGCAACATCTTCTATGATGATGTAACGGATAGCGACCCCGCTTCGGCAAGCCACGGTGGGGGACGCTCGATTGATGCGGTCAGCGGGTCCTCTGCTGCGTTCCAGGATGAGGTGCATGCCGGGGTGCAGCATTGTACTTTACTGCCGCTGCCAACACCACGTCGACCTTAGTCGTCTGCAACAGGATCAGCGATGGAATGGCAGAGCCGCAAGGGATCCCATTGCCGTCAGTGTTTTTCACGCAACCAACCTTTTTGGACACGATCTTCGCAGAGTGTCGGTGTTTGGTCGTCTGTTTTCAGGCAAAGTCTATTCGACTTGCGAATGTACTGTACAACATGCGTCGGTAGTTGATCAAGGATGCCGGGGTTTAAACAGAGTAGCTACATCAAATGCCTTCACACCCCGCGTCAATCGACCATCGGCATATTTGATCTCTTCCTTGTAAATCTGAATAGGCGTGTTAGTTCTCTTTTGCATACGCACAAATGCGCTACATACCTCCGAGATCGTCGTCTCGATCTGATGTTTCAAGCGTAAACAAAATTTCATCAACTCCTCAGTGTTTTGCGCGGACAACTGGCTGCATCTTGCGCATAGGGCACTTCGAGACGCTCGTGTCTGTGTGAGAGCCTGCATGTCTGCAAGCCATTGAGAAGGTCGTGTCTTTACCGCGGTGAAAGCATTCTTTACTTTGCTCAGAAGTGCACTGCAAGCCTCGCATGGCGTGGCGGCGTGTGGAATCACGTGTGGAGGACAACAGAGGCAAACAAGGGAGGGGGGGGGTAA
>NW_012133381.1:15045-23584 GCF_000313525.1 Fibroporia radiculosa | reverse complement strand
GTGCACGGCGAAGACGCTTTGTAACAGAGGGAATCTGAATAGAGCAAGGGAATTGGAATCAATGAAGCAGAATTGAGACGGAGGTGAAGAACTCACATACGCTCTCCGCAGATCTGGGTGAAGTGGGCGATGGCAGATGTTGCTCACCGCGGTTGAAGGCTGCATCTTCTCTGGACCAACGTCCAGATCCCGGAGCATGTCCCCAGTTTCATGATGTCTCCGGCTGGGCTGCATGGAACGCGCTGTCCACAGTATGTCGACAGGCTGCTCGGCCAGACAAGGAGAAACAAAGCGACTTGAGAAGAGACGGGGATGTCGAGCGATTGCGGGATATTCACCTGCAAAGTCGCAGCCTTAATATTATCGAGATTTGGCAGAGAAGACTCACCTTAAACGAACCCTACACTCGACAACTAGCGTGTTCCTTCATACCATGTTCCAGTGCGCGAGCCCAGCCCAGGTGTGTCCACAGCGCGTCCAGTTTTCACCCAACAGCGGAAGCGGATATTGTCAGAAGTGGGCCCATAGCACCTACGGAGACAGTATAGAGTGGAACAGAAAAGCGAGGAGGAGGAAGAGGAGGAAATGGTGGAAGAATGAACTCGGTGGTCAGGCAGCGAGACGCCCAGTGTGCCTCCTTCGGCATCCACCGACGGACACGCGCAATCCTCCGAGTCGTTCATCCATGGACATAGTAAGTCTTTTGCAACATCTCGAGGGGTCAGCAGCGTTGGATGCGATGAACTTCACAGGTCAGCGGACCATCTCCTTGTCCAAGCCACTAAATCCATCTGCGTACAGCTTGACCGCTGATGGGGCGAATGTGGCACGGGCTCGCTATGGCCGCCGTTTAGAGATGGATGTAGGAGCAAGGTGATACTTACTTCCCGCTGCCGGCCTCGCACAAGAGACACGATTTGGAAGTATGTCCATGACGAGAGGCGCCGGAGGAACGGCGAACCTCGTCCATGTCCGAACTCTGACGATACAAGAGATACTTTATATAGATCAATATCATAATGAATTTCACGAGATAATATGGCATACTTACATCTGGTTGAATCAAGAAATATTAGCACTCATCTCATGTGTACACACCCAAACACTTACACAAAGAAAAAGAGTCATTTACATTGGTCTTTACCCAGCATGCCATCATGGCATCCATTGCAAGAACATAAGAAGATGAATTTAGATAGATATACTGCTTCTACATAAGGTGTTGGTGATATCCTGGGAGAGATTAGACACACCATATTTATAACCACAGGCACAATCCCAAATCCAAGAACAAGCAATGTGGGCCATAAATTGAACCCACTGATAGCATATGTTCTCAGAGCAGTAAATACTGCACACATTGTGTTAAAAAGTGTCCAGAGCTTAAAGTAGATGCAAGACAAACCTGCTGAGACAATCAATGCTGCCATTCCCAACACAGATGTCAGAATGTAGATGGCTTTACAACTGATCCCATTATTGCAATGTCACAGTCTGAAATAATATAGTCAAACCTCTACTCCATGTAAAATAAGTTTCTACAGAAAAAGAAGAACATAGTGAGAAAGCTCGCCAAATCGACAGTCACAGGAATATAAGCCATTATATTCAGTACAACATTGAACAAGAGCAGGTATCTGTTGAGGAAGAATATTACTGTGGCCCAAGAAGCAGGACACAACCAGAACAGATCAACTTCAAGGGAGAAGGAGAGCATGTAGTCATAGACGGCGAGAGCTACCGTGCTGATACTTCATAAACGCGTGAAATGCACATGTAAAGTGACGCACCAGAGGAGGTATAAACGCAGATACTGCTCAGGTAGCTTGTGAGAGATCGTAAGTTACGAGTATCTTCTCTCGTAGTCGTGGTGGTAGACAACTCACGTTGGATCGACTATAAGTGCAAGAGTTGGGACAAATTACATGTCGATGGAAGTCTCACGTACGATTTATGGACGAGGAGGGACTAAGTAACGAACAACTGGAAAAAGGGACCCGTATTATGAACCACTGTGGCACGGAAAGACACCTACTGGATGCATCCTGATATGCATGGAATTCGATCTGGGTGGTTTGGAAGAATGTTGACGAAACCAGTACTTCCATCATAGATGACATTGTGATAAGGGAAGCAATTGCAACATGATAGACAATGAACCTTCTTCGTCATGGTGTCAGCCTACACTGTTACGAAGAGTACGATAAGCATAAGAGATGAGAACAAGACGGTTTGCGCGACCCTAAAGGCGCTTAAATCTCGTCTAGAAGACTGGCATGTATGAATCGACCGCAAAGATATAACGGAATCGTACCAAATGGCTCCTTGTCTTCCCTACGATTGACTTGCCAGTGATCAGAACAATGCATGACCACAGTGGCATAGAGTGCAATACGAAGATACGTTAGGTAAGCTAATTACATATAGCGGACAGAGTGGACTCACTGTGTCTAGGACGAACGCACTCACGGAAGACAGGGGCGTTAGAACGCTGCGTGTGGTTGTAGGGGAGACGAACGTGATCCTGAGTCGCCTCAAGTCCTTTGGTTCTTGCGATTCTGCGAGGCATTGGAGACACAACCACTAGAGACCCGCTGGTATCAATGAATTTCGGCCTGGGCGATTTGGGAGGACATTGGTGAAGCCGGAATTTCTATCACAGATACGACGTTGAGATGAAGACAGTAGCATCGTGATAAGCGAGAAATTTGGCCATGAGCTTACACATCCACAAGGTAATGTATTGCACAGTGGATGGTACAGCTGGCTATCCTTCATGAAAATAATTCACCCTGACTACACCATCGACAGGTCTATACGTGTAGGCCCAAACACATACAGAGATGCCACAGAGATGTGAGAAAAATCGTGAACTCAGTAATCGGCCTGTGAGCACTGATACGGGTAAAGTTGATGTTTCTAAGATAATTGGAGACATATGCATCCTTTGGCGTCCATGAGATTTGTCTTGAAGACCAGTACACATGAATCAATCGCATTGTGCAATTGATTGGTGTAGGGGGCGCCGGAGAGTCTATGTAGGAGATAGTCATAAGCACTGACGACCGCAGAGTCCGAGACGTATAGTACGTTTGACTTGATGTAGAGTTGGTCCGTGCCAACGGAGCTGCTCCAAGTACGGCGAAGAATTGATGTTGGATGGTCCGCTAGTCCGCTGTGGTCGACTCTCCATCGGTCGAGTCCCACCGTGTGCTTTCCACCCAGTGCGCGCTGCAGGCAGCTGGGATAAGGAGACGGTCCACTTACGATTGGAGGGGGCTACACCGGTCGATATCTTTGCCACGTTGTCTTAGCTTGTCTAGCGGCGAGCCCCCGTTGCCAAACTAGTAGCTGGCTGGTGCAACATTTAGGAGACACGCATACTACAAATCTGCATTACTGGTGAGTTTACGATTCCCCGGTTAGACACATACTGAATGGCAACAGACTCAGAGGTTTCCGTCCCAAATACCTGCATCAACGCTCGAGTAGGGCTGCTCATCGAGCGCCGATGTCCGTCGGTCATTGCCGAAGCGCGAGACTAGCCAAATGCTTTTCGACATTCTCGACCGCGTTCGTCTTCCCGTCATCTTGTTGTTTTGCTTCTGAGTCTACCATCGACGTCTCACAATACTTTCAACGTTTTCAAAACACACTCGGCATGGTCGAAAGAGCGCGTTGAAATTGGGTCCGCACGGTAACCGGGCATTGCACGGATGCAAGATCGGTGAGTCGTCAAAGCTTCACCGTTTACGAGCTGTCACCAATGTACAGCGCTCTCTTCCTCTCCCGTTATTTCTTCAACTATATTGCTTCCCATTTCTTCATACATATATTCCTCTCTGTACCTTCGTCGGCGAGTTGATGTTTGAATAGACGGTCAACATCGCCGCTAGTTATTATGCGACAGCTGACGTCCTGTATAGGTGACATTCCAGCAGTCGGAGAAGTATGCATCCAGGTACATCTCTTTCACTCCAAGTCTTGAGCACTCGTTCTTGCTTGCTATGTCCATGTTTGTAAGCATCTCCTCATCGTTCAAGACAACGACCAAGCGTAGCGCAAGACACCATGTACGCCGTGCTCAGGCCCATCGCAACTATAGTACACGGTGGCACTCTGGCCTGTCGTGGCTCGAGATATCCAGCCACGCAGTTCGCTAAAACCTTCAAGTGTAGGTCATCCTCAGGCATCGCATCGCATCGCCCTCCCATCGCCTGAGCTACACACCACTAGACGTCCATCATGGGCATGCGCATTCCCTTGCAGTTTCCCTTCATCTCGCCCGAACTTGCTCCAATCCTCGCTCTAGTACCGATACTCCACATCGTGATGCGCCTTGGTACGTCTGAACCCGCATCGCCAGCCTGCACAGTTTTATCTCCCGTCAAACACCTGCGCGGAACGTGTGCGAGCCTATTGGCACATTTAACCTGGCCCCTGTTCCCCGCTCTCCTGCTCCCCCTCACCACCTCGTGCGCCAACGATTAACCAATGATGTGCATGTTGGTTGCGCAACCCACACATACTGGGTGTTCATAGATGCCATCTCTGAGATGTTGGTAGTAAGACGCTGGGCGACGAGGTGGGACGAAGTCCAGTTTGCTCCGTCGTACCATATCTCCGAATTGTAGACGAGAATAAATAGACAGACACGATGATGTATTTTCTACGACTCGTGCATTCACCTCGTCTTGCTTCCACCAAAAGATGCCGTCGATCGGGCTCGACCCGAGATACAATAGCGGTGTCCCGACAAGCTGTCGTCGAACTTGCACATACGGCCGCTTTCTAACTGGAGTAAGCGGTGCGCAAGATCGATGTTAGCTGTCCCGGAAAAAGGCAGATGCAGCGTCCTACGCTCGCAATGCCCATGAGGAAAATATATGCAGTACAGTGTCTTGCTTCCATTTCTTCTGATATACAGCGTCATGGTAGTTGTAGAACGAGCACATCATAGTGCTCATGGTATTGGGTTTTCAGATACAGTATGGGGGGTATGGAGATGTGGTACAGCCATGTCAACATTTGGGTATCATCTGAACATCACGAACCTCAATAAGGTCAACTGACCTCAATTCCAGTCTGGAGGAACAAATTGACAGCAAGCACAGCTACAGCAAGAACCAGAGGATCATCCTCGGAGTTCCTGACGGTAATGGTACATCTCCCACTCTGCTCTCAATGCCAGACTCCCAGACAAGTTATCCTCGTTGGGACCCACGCCGCCATCCTAATGAACGAATCGAGTACACACATATCCAGTGATTGTAGTGTGTGGGTTGCTTCCCCATCGTCTCCGCAAGTCAGCCGACCACCACGGTGCAGACACCCACATACAGTCGCGGAACCACATCGCCCCCAATGTCCAAGCCGCGCGGCTGACTGTGCGGGTCTGAAGTGGCTCGGTGTTTTCGCGCTCGTTTACGCTGAGGGCACTGCATCGAGCAGTAATAGTTCACACTATGGAGTGCAATGCGGACATGAAGCTCAGGTAGCGCGCGAAGTAAGGGCATGTGCAAGGCGAAGCGGGCCTGAAGACGGAGACGCGAAGCTGTATGTGTGAGGGCTATGTGAGACATGTGGATAAAACGAGCGAGACTCGACTTACGGGTCAGTGAGGACGTCTACGACCAGGAACATGTCGCAGGCGCGCCGCGGATCCGACGCGTTGCCTGAGAGGGCTCACATACTGGCTGTGACGGCAGTGATGGGCTGAGAGTGACCCACGACGTAGAATACCAGAGAGCGACGATTGGACCAGGAAGTCTGAGGCAGGAATCCGGATGGCGCCAGATGATACAGAGCGCTCCAAAGGGTTGCATTGTGAATTGAAGTTGAGAGGCGAGTTTCGAATTAGATGAGGGTTTTTGGTTGCAGGGATATTTATATCTGAGAGTGGACGTGGCCGGGTGACTCTGAAAGGACAAAGCGCATGCTATCCGTGGCCAAAGGCCAAAGGGGCGCGTCGTGGCCCGCAACACGCTCCTACGCCACGACGAGCATGGAGGACAAGGCGGCCTAGACTCCGCGACTGTGGCTTGTTTTGGATTTTTTTTTACGTGAGATCTTCCCCACAATCTGACTGCATTCGCGATGAAACAGAAAAACTTACAAAGTAGCGATGATAATGGCGACACAATGCCGCTCCTCGAAACACTTGGGCATCCAGAGAAGACCTCTGTGATTCTAGACTGCAAAGTACCACATCCACGATTGCAAAGATGAGTGGCTGTGACATACCATTTATTTTTACCATGCGCCGCCGTGCACTAGCCAAACGATCTGTGGAGAGACAAAGAAATTATATTTAGGATCTCTCAGGACCCTGCGACAGCGGTGAGATCTGATGATCCTGAGGCTCAGACGCAGTCGCGAGTGCAGCCCACGCATTACACCCTTCTTCTGTCCAAACTGTACCCCTTTGCGATAAGCTAGCAGTGGAAACTTCATCCTGATGAGTGCAAGAACAAGTCGCGTGGATAGAGATGCAGGCCATACGGGCAGAGATGAAAGCGCAGAGACAGAAAATGCACCCCAATGTCCGAGCAGAAGACATCCAGGCAGGGATCCAGGATCCACTACAGGACATGGCAGCAGAGCGCAGAGCATATCGATGCGCATCACGTCACTCACTTCCGCATAGAGTGTCTGACCGCCGATGCCAGATGAGCACATTACTGTCCTCCACTACGTCTGCACCAGGCTACTCACTCTCCTGCCACAGTACCCCACCCGGGCTGCGTTGGAGGTCAACATCGTGACCCGCGCTCATCATGTTAGCACCGGCGATGGATTTCAGAATAATCTAGCGAACCTGGAAGCGCTGTAGCGCGAGCTGGCGCCGAAGTGCGAGATGGGGCTCGAGGAACTTGATCTGTTCGTTGGGGGAAACGAGCTCCTGCAGCTTGGGTGCATTACGGCGTATACGCTGAACGAGGTTGCGATGGCATCCAAAGAACGCATAAACATAGTCAACTTCGGCGAGAAGGACACGCGTGGCTTCGCAGTGCTGTATGTGTACTATTTCAATGCTAGATAGAGACGCTAGTGCTGGGGACCCTGCTCTCCCTCCTCCTTCTCCCCTTTCTTTCCTTCTCTCAATTGCATGCTCGAGATAACAATTGAATACAGAGGGATAATCAAGACATACTGGAGCTCTTCGACCTTCCTTGAAGTTGAGAGGCAGCAGGTTTCTGTTACGATGAGCACTGAGTAAGTCGTAAGATGTCAGAGCGCATGGTCCAGACGGCATCATAAATAGACTCGGATATGAGACATCGCATGCGCCAGTCGTAGGGAGCACCCAGCCAATCTTAATCGTGGACTGTGAACAGCAGAGGCGGACTCGCGCTGAACATCCGACTCGAATACAGTGCGGTAGTTGCCGGCACGGAATCAACCGTAGATTCGCGCAACTGTCATAGGCACACGCGCCTCAGCCTGATCGTTTCCCCAATGCAGCTTATATGACACTGGCGTCTTCCAAGTTGGGTAGATTCACTCTGCGTTTTCTGGTAGTCAGCAAGAGGATTTGCGCCAGCGGGACTACAGGTGATTATCCGCCATTCAACTGCCGCCGCTATGGTATCGCACTTCGAAAGACCGGTATGGAGAGCACATGCGGGCTATTATGTGAATGTGGTGCGCCGTATCTACGAATTTCGAAAAGAGACGATGGCATCTTATAATTTCATTAAAGTTTTACTACGGCACAATCCGTGCCTGATTTCTAGCGACCCTCCACTCTATAGGTCTCTATCAAGGGGTTTGCCTACGGGAGACAACGCTGTACCCCCTATGATTACAAATTTCCGCATCAGCATCAGCATTCATTCATCCTCAGAAGTATCGAAGATTGTATACGTTCTGAGCCGAGTTATTTCGTTTGTTGTGATCTTTTGGTGCCCGCAACCCGCAACCATCCGGCTGACATTGATTCCAGCGTGAGAGCCCCCCACACCAACATCATCTCGCTCAGGCCCTACATAGATTCTTGGTGAGTCTTGCACTGGCTGCTATGCAACTCGTGAGCAAATGACGGGCATAACACAAAGTCGTTAGGTACTCACCCATCCTTAGCGCCCCCCGTGAAACGACCTCAGCGATCATGGTGAGAGATAGATACAACATTCCCCTCCTCCTGCATGTCTTTCCCCTTCGCGCCATCGAATCTCACCACGCAAATGTGGATGTGTGGCATACTACGCGACATGTCTGGATATCGGTGCCGATCCACTCTCCTTACCCCGCCGGGGATTTGGAGCCTTGTTCACCACCCCTGCGCCGTGCATTGTGGGGAATAGCCCGAAAACGAAGTCTCTGGACGGGGCGACGACGCCGTTCAGGTGGGACGCGTCCGTCGGACGACAGACGCCGGATGCGTGCGTAACCGCTAGTGAGCGCTGCACACATCGGACGAGCCAGCAACGGGCGCATTGACCCGCGGAGGGCGGCATGGGCGTTCGCCGCCATGGCGAGTCCCTTCTGCCACACCTTCGCCCTTGCCGAAGGTGCGCACAGACGGGAGATCTGGTTG
>NW_012133381.1:0-14845 GCF_000313525.1 Fibroporia radiculosa | reverse complement strand
CCCCCCCCCATGTGCTGTGTTCTGGTATGCGTATGGCGATCCGGAACGTGCGTATGGCGCAGCTGCAGCTTCGACGCATGCTGAAACGTGAGGCATGTGTCGCTACGGACCCCAGCGGGGCAGCGGTGAGAACGAGGCCAATGTGGGACAGCCGCATGCGGCGTACGCCTGTGGTCATCGATATAAGGGTCCTCCGGCATGACGATTGAATCAGGAAGGGGAAGGGCGGCAGTAGTGGCGGCGTGGCTGCAGTCGTCATCGTCTACAATGGTGCTGAAAAGACTGGATGAAGCTCCACAGGCCATTTATACAGAGCCCAGGAACAAAGGAGTGGTGGTCTACGACGCGCGTAGTAAAACAATGCAAATCCGCATCGATACATCGGACGTGCGCGAGCCTTTGCAGTCTGTCTCGGTATCTGTATTGGCTTGTATTGTCCCTTACGGGTTAACTGCTTCGCCGAGGTACGGGCGATGTTCTTCGTGCCACTTCATATAGCCCCAGGCAAGCAGAACTCGAGTAGAATATGCGGATAAATTTGAAAGTACCGATATGCGTATTGGCTGTCGAGTCGCTACTATACTATTTAATAAGCGGTAATGGGGGTCCAAAGCGCGTGTGTGGATCAATGCGAGGCTTCGATACGGACCATGTGTCTCCCTCCTCATTGTAAGTCATTATCTGCGTTTACTGTCTGCTGACACTACGGGACCAATGAATATTTTTTAATGGACCTTGTTCATTATGGAGCCAGTGTATGGGGTGTTGACAAATAATATGGTTTTATGAAAGGGATAGTGACTGTAAGTCGCAAAAGCTGCCATTAGATTCGGAGTACTCGTCCGAAGAGATTCAGCTCTACACTCACCGAAATGACCGCATATCAGTGCTCAGAGGCCTTTCAAGCGTATTTCAGCCGTGATCAGACTCAAGAAGGACTGCGCGTATCATTCGCTCTCTTGGATGCTTGATCCACGCATTCGTGGCGCGCGCACGTCGAGCTCGGTAACGCGGCACCGTATGCGCCTTCCTAATGGACGTGATGGGTGGAAGGATTTGGAAACGCAGGAGGAGTGGATAGGATGCTGTGTTGGAGTGACATCGGCGACGCCCTTGGCAGCACATGGTATGAGTGTCCCGGAGACCACCCCGAGATCCAGATGCGGTGAGCAGGAGCCAGCGTGGTTCGCGCACTGCAACCCTTGTCGAGGCTCCTAGCTGCGTCCCAGTAAAAAGGAGAAGCCTGGAAGCCTGGGCTGCCGCGGGTGCCTGAAAGAACGGCGTCGACGGCCGCTGAAATGCGGGCTGCTGCCGTAGTACCCTGCAAACATGTGCAGCGATGACGGTTGAAACGGCGCGAACGTGAGTCAACGAATGAGAAAGGAAGTAGACAGACGCACCTCGCCCATTCTGGGCAAATCGAGAGTCGTGGAGTACGGGTACCAGAGAGGTGATGGAAGTGGGATGTGTGCCCATTCAGCCAGGAGAGCTATGGGTGCTGGGGGCTGGGGGCTGAGTGCTGTGCTGTTGAGGTTGTTTGAATGAGTACAAGACGCCCTATATGTGGTGGTGGTGATGAATGATTAGTGCGCTGGGGGCATTTATACTCTAAGGGTATGGATGGCCGATCGCGTAGAGGTCGTGGAGAAGGCCAATGCGCATGGCCGTGCGCACAACAAGCACACAACAAGGCTAGAACCACAGGACCCGCACGCGATGACGGATGTGGGCATGGGGTGCACCCACAAGACTGGCTTTGGCGAAGGAATCGCACTATTACGAGGCCAGCTCAGTCGGAGCGCGCCCCGCGGGGAATTCATGACCACAATTATCGTTGAGCGCGTTTGAAGTTTGAAGTTTGAAGACATGATGAACGAATCTGACCCGAGCATGTAAACCGCATGTGAGGGAATAACATACATTATTCTCCTTCTACTTTCTCGATATCGAATTCCAGAGTTGCATGCCGCACGCCCGGTCAGAGATACTAAGATGGAGACAACTTGTGCGCATAAAATGCATGTACAAGTCGCAGAGATAGAACGAGCGGGCAGATGAGCATCGTGTGATGATGTCGAAGTCAACGGCCCGTGTCTGCAAGAGAGAAAGGCCCGGGCGTGCGCGCATACGCTGACGAGAATATGCTGACGAGCGCGTCATATCGGCGCCAACGCGCGCTCGCGCAGGTCTCCCAACGTTCTCCCTTAAACGGACTCGGACACAGGGAAAGCCTCTATAAACGATCTCTAGGACATACAACTCTCGCATAAGCCCCAGAATTCCACACGACCTTCGAACAAGCCCAAGCTCGAGATCAGACCCCACCTCCACTCAGCTCTCTGCTGCGCCGTGAACCACGATCGATTCTTTGTACTTGCGCTGTGGAAGCCATTCAGTCTCGCGCTTTTTTTATGGGCCAGACTGATCGCGATGGCAGATGAATGAGGACACTTACCTTTGGAGTCATATTTGCGCTGTTAAGACGTCCCGACGAGTTCTTGGAAGAGTCACTGGAGTGTCGTTTTGATGAACGAGCTCGACTCTGCTTGGGAGCGCAGTTATTTGAAGCATCACGGTATCCGGAAGAGGGTGGGGAGAGAGATGAGGACGTGTACTCGGAGCTCTCATCATTCAACCAAGGTGTCTCTAATGGCCCTCGCGATGCGTAGCTTGAAAAGTACTCTTGGACAGTATCGATAACGGGCTGCTTCGTGTGGGAGTTCCCTCTGCATGAAATCGAGTCGCTTGGAGTCAGGGACTCTGAATCGCTCTCGCTGTAGTCGGCGCACGGGCGGTTACCCTGGATTGAGCAGCGGTGTCCGTGCTCTTGGAGGGAAGCGGAAGCCGCGGTCTCCATTGTGTGGATGATGTATCGCAATTCTGCGCTTTCCTGGCGGAAAATCTCGTTCTCGTCGCCCCACCTCGCATTGCGAACGCGCAGCGCATGGTTCAGAGCTCGCAATTCGTCGACCTCTGCGCGTAGCCGTCGATTATTGTCCAGCTGAACACTGAGAGCCTTACTGAAATCTTTCATGTTCGTGAGGAGACGCAAGACATGCGGGTTCCTCGATACCTCGTGGAGCTTGAGGTTTTCGACAGGGGTCGCAATAGAAGCGGAAACGATAGCTTCGGGGACACTGGTGATATGAGGAGGAAGAGCATTGGACATGGTCGTAGATCCTAGCCGCTCGGAGGAGCTCAAAAGAGAGACGGAAAACTCGCCTGTGTGAGCGCCACGTATATAAGTCGCAACATGGCCGACTGAGCGCGCATGCATGCATGCACTGTGACTATACAACGACTTGGTCTGACTGAAAGCCATCTTCCTGACTGACTTTGCCCGATATCACTCCGGACCATGGCGTCGCTCTCCGGGCCGGCGGATTTCGACTCCTCGACAAAACAGGAACGAACATCACAGCACACACCTCTGAAGGTGCCCAGCTGCATCAAGATCAAGTCAACATGGTCTTTCAGAGCTATTTATAAATACAGTCAACGCTACTCGGTACAGAACAAGCATCGAGCAGACTCACCGTTACAATTGCACATCCGACACAGACGAGGACAGAGACTTACGCAAACTGAAGCCGTTCTAGTCTTACGGTGATCGAGACTTAGACCAAGAATGCAGAGACAAAGGGATGTCGCGTCGTTCCTCCCCGTGAATGGTTGCACAACGCGCGTCCGCTGCTGCTTTGTTCCGCTGCACATAAATGCGGGGACTGCTCTGGTAGAATGTCGCAACCTCGCGCATCACACATCGCACACCAGACTTGATGTTCACGATAACGATGACAGCGCAGCCCTATCTGCCCTCTTTCCTGATTCGATCGTCGTCGTTATCGATGCCAATCTTGCTTGTGTATACAAACCCCCACTGCAACTGCAACATGTGAAGCGGGCGAAGTTTGGAGCGCATGATGATCAGGTGTGTAGGAGAATCACTGAAGGGATGCGTTCGACGCCAGCTGACCAAGGCTCGTCCCAGACCTGGAAGACCGCTATGAGCGTTAACGGGAATCCACAAGGAGAACACGCCTCTATATGCTCACATATATAGTGGACAACGCAACTTCGGTCCTATCAGGCAAAGTGTGAGCCGCACCCCGCCATACAATGCACCCTGTACCGACATCCGCAAAGACAGCCTGTATGCGTTGCCATCGACCCGCCTTGCTGTACTTCCAGCATCTCTCGTCGCCCTCCTTCGCATCTTACATCCTTTCGCACCCACACACCGAATACAAGGGCTTACAGGTGTGAGACGGGGTCGGAAACCTGAACGACGAAGCGATGAAGTGATGTCGCGCGAGTCTGAAGAGATTTGCTTACCTAGGAAGTCCGCTTCAAAATCATCCAAATGCCCTATGCGCGCCATCGTATCCATGAGAATATCATTAAATCCCATAAAACTCGGATCTGTTCAGCGCCAGTGGGGAAGTTATGAGATGTGGACATATATACATATATGAAGTAGGATAAAGCTATTGAAACCACGTTGTCTGTTCGATGAATAGCATACATACATTGATATCCACTGTAATCGCTCTTCAGGGAGATGTCATAGACCTCTGAGAGATACAGGAAGTAGGTCAGACAAACGCGAGCCTTGGACCAGCCGCATACAGGCTACCACAGCGAAACCAGACGAATCGCCACCCACTTCGGCGCTGGAAAGTCCTGGGCAATCCGGCATGCCACGACACAGCCAGGAACGCATAATTGCATAGATGAATATGTTTTCACTGAAATAAAGATTGAGCATTGACGACGCAGGTACTCAACGCACAGCATGGGAGGTACTTGGAGGAGGCGTTGGAGGAGAACGCTGTTGCAGCCTCAGACGCCGAAGTGGGTCCATGCGGTAGTTGCCGAAGCGGGGGTCTATCTCAGATCCCTGACGACGAATGCTGCCGCTCCCGCAGACGGTGTACGTACAATACTGTCTCTGCCAGTGGGTTGACGATGGACAAGACGAGTGGGACCGTCACCGGGAATATGAGATAGGCTTCGCTTCGGCAGTGATTGGACGGTGCTACTTCGGCTGCAATCCCTTCCTGCTTGCAGAATGCGATGCTGCTGCTGCACGTTCAGTACGAGAAATGTCCCTAGAGGACGCTATCCTCCTCCGTGCATCTGTGAGTCATAATCCAGATGATATCGCCTCTACAGTGAAGACAGTGAGCTTAGCGTAGGTCTGCATTGCTACTACCAAGTCCAACGCGGACGTTGCCCACGAAGCTGAGTGCCCATTCAAGTTTCCTCTCATTGATGGAACTTCTTATTTCTCTTTAAGAGGTGCTGAGTAGCGTACAATTGTGTGCTGACTCATCTGTGTCGCTGGTGGCGGGACGCCACACTGAGAAGCGCTTTACGCAGCAACGCTTTTGTGGCCTTTGGAAATCGTGGCGGCGACAACGTGTTGCCACGGTCTATATTTCTGCATGCGGGTGTGGCGCAGCAGATTTTGGGAATTTGATCTACATATGCTCACCCTTATGACGGAACTAGACAGCTATTTTCGGTGCTGATTATTTTTCCATCCTCACAAACGCAGCTTGACGTTGAATTTTTTGGGGGGCTGCACCCGCGTTTCAACTCAAAACAAGCCACCGTTCCCGGCCCTTGGTCTTCCATGCCCTGCGTGGCGTAGGGGTCTGCTGCGGGCCACGGCCTTGGGTCTGTGTATGGCATGCGCTTTGTCCTCAGCAGAGGCGGGGCCACGTCCATCCCCAGGTATAAATACCCTTCCTAGTGTTCTACAGCCGTCACTTCGCAACTCCATTCCACAGTTCCTCCAGTGATCTCCTCCACAATGAAATTGCGCCTTTCTGAGGCGCGCTGCGCTGCTTGTCCCAGCCGCCATCCCTACCTCGACCTTCCTGGTTCAATCGTCACTCTCTGGTACCCGCGGCCAATATCGCGGATTACCTCTGTCTCGGCGACCCCGACAAGTTCGACTTGGCCACTTACGGCGTGACACTTCCGCCTTGCCAAGCAGCTGTCGCATGTCCCTGTCCCGCACATGTTGTGATGATGCGTATGTTGAGCCCTGCCCATTTACCCTCGCATTACTAATCGCTGCCCTGCTTCCACAGCTTCGCGTCTCCACCTTCTGGTCCGCTCCGCCTTGCACATGCCGCTGCTCCGCGCGCGACTCAAGGTCCAAGCCCGCGCGTCCACATTGGTGTTTCGGTCTTGCACCCGACCATGAAAATACATACCGCGGGTCTAGCTTGCACCCACTGATTCTGCCATACTCCGCATCCGCCGCCCGCACATGTTCAGCCCTGCAAGAATAATGAGAGAAAGAGACGTCGCAAACACCGGCAATGTTTTTCGAGCAGGCTGTGGCGGCAACGTGGTTAATAAGCCGTGTGTGGGCGTCCGCACCGCGATGGCCAGTCGGCTAACGGAGTTGATGCGGTGGTAATCCGCACATCATGGTCGCCAAACGGGCGTGTGCTCGATGCGTTGTGAATGGAGAAGGAGATGTATAGGGCCCAACGAGGACAATTTAGACAGAGGTCTGACACTGGTGGGGAAAGGGAAAATGTGCGCGTTGGCGCGAAAATAGTGGCGCGAGGCTGTACTCCGTATACGAAAAGAAACACGGGCACGACAATGTGCTAATTTTATAACTACTACTACTTTTATATGCAACAGCAATAGAAGTGCAACACTGTGCTAACTTTACAAATTACTTGTACAATATGCTATGTTCTCCGAGCTAGCATCGCATTCGGCCGAGCCTCACAGGGACGTAGCCAGGGTTGCTAGAGCCCACTTTGCAAAGTTCTTCTTGAAGTTCTTCTGGGACGCCACTGGTAGAGCCTGAATGACTACTGAAGCCGCTGTACTTGTATCCTGCAGTGGATCAGTAAATGTTCGCGAGAAATAAAGGTGCAGTGCCAGTGAACATATCTGTAGCGAAGGCGAATTGAGGGATATACGAAGCCAAGAGGTGCGGAACTCGTCGGTCACCGGGTGGATTCCGGTCATACTCAGGGAGACAAAAGAACTGCAGCATCGTGAGACAGGCTTGTGTTAAAAACCAGAGAAGAATATTTCTGTAGGCGAGTATCTGATCCAGGTCAGATCAAGTTGTAAGGGTTCTTCTTGGCATGGAATATTTAATACGGTGAAGAGTATCTTTATCTAGAAACGAACGGTACGCAGAAGACATCTACCAATGAGCCATCGAGAAAGTGAGTTTGAAGAGAGTGGCCCGTACTGATCCACGTCCACACCGGCCATATAGCCAACCGCGAAGGCCTCCGTCTGGTGCTTTGGCCCATGCCACTCCCTTCAGAGTCACATGGGCCGTCCACATCGCTTTTGTATAAATACTCGCGGATGGTAGAACCCCAGTAGCATCTCTCATCGTGCTGCCTCCCCGTTGCTTGCACTGGCAGCAGCACTCTAATGTTTCCCGCTGCTATGCACTCACCTCTCGACGCACCCAGCCTCTGCTTTCCTCCTCCCAACCTTCATGATGACTCAATCGTCACCCTCTGGTACATCCTTTGCCGCCTCAGGCGGTCCGGGCGCTGGCAATCCAGCTGAAGTAGCGCGTGTGTGGTTCTTCTGCGCAAGCTCACCGTAAGTAGAGACGATTCTCAGCAACTCTTCGTCAAGCTCAGCGGTATACTTTGCTAAACTAGATTCCGTGTTGATGTACGCTGGTTCACGCATCTCCAGCACAGAAATATAGCAGGGAGCCCTCAGTTCCCGGGACGGGGCCAGTCCGGGGTCGACGCCGATGTCTTCTGCGCAGTCATGGAGTGGCTGTCGTTGAAGCGCGTGTGGTAAGGCAGCATGCGACCTTCATAAAATGAGTGCTAGCTGACTCCCGGCGCTCGCATTCAGATAAATACTGCGTGCCACTGTCCATACATCGCTCCCACGTCAGCGGTGATCCTGAAACACGCTGTGTGATCAGGCAAGGGTGGTGTAGGGCGTGGGTGCATCAAATGTGCGACGGGCAAGGGGGTGGTCAATACCCTCTGCGGTATTGCGAGCTGTTTGCGCCGCTGTGCGCACTATTAGGTGGGTAGGGAGACTGGACGCTGGACAACATCATGTAAGTCCGGCCATGCTAATGATACCAGAATACTCATGCCGTCATAGCCGCTTTCATGGTGATCCCCCATTTCTGTATGGCCCTCTATGCAAACCCATCACGTAGTCTTTTAATCCGCCTGTCCTCCCGGATTAGCCAAAACTGCATTTCAATCTATCTCCGTGCCCGGATGTCTCTATCACTGTACCACATCTCCATAGTGTAGATTTTGAGCTGTACTTCCTATTAATATCTCAGTTTGCATTTTTCCCACGACCGACCTCATAAGATGTTGGCATGACTTATCTTCACCATGACTAGGCCTCTTCATCTTTATTCCTGAAGACATCTATAAGAAAGAGAAACATACATATCATGCATTGTTGCAGAACACGCGGCGTGAGCGAAGACTTTACAAAACCAACGCTCCTTTGTTCCATTTCCACATATATACCCCCCCCTTGAGCAACCAACGAATGCTCGCAGGATTCTGTGCCACAAGACTCAAAAGCGACCGTCCTTGTTGCACAAATGCGCCCACCCATGTCTCCACGTAAATTCCCGCTTCCTGATTCAATCGTCGAGCCGTGCGTTCCTCGCGGGTTTGTTCTCGTCTATCCTTAATTTCACATGTCTATCATGTTGGATTTGAGCTCTGCTAGCAAGTCCTAGTGCGCAAGTGGGTTAAACCTCATCTTCATATACTCCCGACAGTGGTGACATCCCGTTCGTCAGCAGTCCCCTAACCGCACCACCTCGCAGTCTCATCTTGCGGAACTCACCTTGCGCCGTCGGCGCTCTGACGTTCAGCTGGTCTAGGAGGGCGCGACGCGAACAACTATACGCTCAAGTCTAAGACACGTCGATACGGTCCAAATGCGCCCCAATTCATCCACTTCCAAGGATGCGGGTATACAGAGAAGAAAGCGACGGACGAGAGAAAATACCAGAGCAAATAGAAGCCCGCCCTTTCCATTTCAACGTCGTCGGCTGCACCCTCCATCGATACTCGTGGTGATGCGCATGACTGTGTCTGCGATTGGTTCTGTACATGTGAGTCCAGGAGCGGAGGTCGGACTGCGAATGGCCATCAATGCACGAAAATGATAGGACGACAACGACGACAGTGAACATGCCGCACCCGGACCGTTGAAGTTGGGCAGCGAGCTCGCGGCTTTAATTTACAGCATGGCGGGGTATCTTCGTGGGCAAAATGGTTGTACGAGTAGATTCCAAAGGAACCAGTGCCTGTAGAGTTGTTGTAATAGTACCGTACCACGTCTCCGTATAAACTTCTGAACCTTGGTACAAAGTACGCTGATTTTGCTGGTCGTGAGTGGTTCGACGAGAACAATCCGCAGGGGCTAGCACGCGACTCTGCACTCTGCTGCCAGGCTTACTGAAAATTCGGATGCAGTGGTTGCGAGGAGACTTGTTTCGGCCCCTGCCGGACGCTGCCTCCTCTCGTCGCAGAGTTGAAGCCACCGCCGCTTGCCTCTTGGTCACTTTGTTCATCTGCTTGTCTTGTACGAGCCAACTGCAGCTTGCCACCTCTGTCTCCGTCTGTCTCTATCGCTATGTGCTGTAGGAACCACTCATCTCGTTGCATCCTGCTCGTAAGTGTCAACATGTAGATCCCTCTTTCAATGTCGATGGGTCGACGATATCGACGTTGATGCGAGGATAATGGGGTCGTCCTCGCGTGTCTTATGGCATACGTTCTTCATAGATGTAAGTTTTTGCTCCGGCTCTCCACCCTTTTGGAGCGTATGTTGTTTAGGATCGATGATTTCACGTTTATGACTTTCACCATCTTCAAGGAGGACGTGCTCGATACAAGTTGCCATATCGGTTCATAAGATCTCTCTCTCTCTCTCTCTCTCGCTAAACACCTGCCCGCGGCCACCATAGCGGCATGTTACCGACGATATTCCTCCAGACGCTAGGCCATTGAGAGACAAATAATGCCGACTCAGCTCAGTACTGTATGTCCTCAGTTTGTTTTGTAAACCTTCTTTCGCTGCCTTTGAAATGTACGCATCACCTTCGCGGTTGCGAATGTATACGGGATTATCCTCATGAGTTTCCGACTCGTGCGAGTGGGGGGCTGCTTTAGCTTGTTCGCCATTCAGAACTTTACCCCTCCATACTGCTCAATCATTGTAGCCATTTTATTTTGCTGTGCATCCGGACTCTACAGTGCCATACAGCCCACATATTATATTACGTGAACTAATATGCCTTTTGACATTGTACTTCCTCATTTACTATGATTTATTTATGGTAGATTGCATATGCCGCCGCGCTAGCTTGCCTGTTCCACCTCGCTCATCCGGTCTGTCGCATTCGCCGCTTAATCTGGCCAGACCTCGCCCCTGGTCGTGAGGCCGGAGACGAATACATTGTCCTCGCGTCCAGGTCGCTGAACGCAATGTACAGACAATAGGAGGGCCACTTCTAGTGAAGGATGATCGATGAGCTTCCAGGCCAGTTTGAAGCAATCACAAAGGAACAGGGTGTAGAAAATGATAGTACGTGATTCAATTGTTCTAGCCACCACTCCATTCTTTCCTCCTTAAGCCGCAACATGATGACGCGTTCCGTCTCGTTGCTTTGTTCATTGCTGCATAAATACCCTCAGGGCAAGGCCACTGCCATCCCGCCAATCCTTCTCCCTCACATTCGCACATCTCTAGTGCCGGAACGTCTATAAACGCTACGAGATGACCCAATCCTCTGCCTTAGCTGACTCGCCGCGCCCACGCACACAGTTGCTGCTTCCTGGTTCAATCGTCGTCTCTCCCCACATTCCTTGCGCCGATTCGATGCGTATGCCCACTCGCGATTTTCGTCTGTGTACGGCCACTAATTGCCTCATATACCCGTACGAGAGATCTGGCGTCCTTGTCCCACATACGCACTTGGTCGACAATTTTGGGAGTGGCGCAGCGATACTCTACACGCGAGAGTAGAAGCTTGCGATGTCGCAGAAGCAATATGAATGTCTGTTCAAGTTTCATCCGACGCGTCTGTCTTCACAGGAACAGGCGTGTGCCATGTCGTGTCGCTTCTGAAACCACCCACGGCGAGCCTGCGCGCAGTGCCACAAGGCAGGGGTGGTGGTAAGTTGCTATCGTTATTGTATTCATCAATTCCTCGATGATGGGTATTTTCAGCTTCCAGCGGTATGCCTTGACCAAGTGTTCGGGAAGGACCCCTTCCTTGCTGTGCACCACACCCTGCAAGACTAATTGAAGTGCTGCTCCGAGCACACGCAGTGCACTATGACTTCAAGTGCCCGTGCATTCGATGAGTGACGTTCGAACTAGGATCCCGACGTCTCTGCTCTGTCAACCCGTTCACCTCCTCCCTGCTGGCAACATCATGTCTTCCCTGTATGTTTTCGCTCTATCACCATATTGGATGCCTTCTGCATGGTAATTTATCCATATGGCAGAGGATGAGACAAGCCAAGAAGTGTCCTAATAGTAGTAGAAGACATGCTCCAATATAACAACAGTCTTTTCCTTTTTTGGGACTCGCCTAAGGTATGGATCGTCTTTGTTTTTCCATTGAAATCCGAGTTTTCCCTTCTCGGATGAAATTAAAGCCAGCTTAACCCTAAATTTTACAGACGAACCACTTCGTCGCAGCATCGGCATAGCTCATTTGGATCCTTGCCGACCGAAGAGAGGTTCTCAAGCACGATGTCATAACGTTGACAGACACAATGCTGTCGTTGTTTTAGTCTCCCTCGTCGATTTTATCAAGCAGCATGACCAAAAGCAAGATCGGCGGCTCCTCCATTACCGTCAGACAAATTCACCCTCGCTCTCGTTCTGACACTATGGCCGTTTGTCCGTCGATGTCACGGTGTGAGCGCAGTCTAATAACTTACCCGCTTTTGCTGGTGCGCCTGGGATGTAGCCAGTCCCTCGATGCACTGCGGAAGACCATCTACAAGGTGCATTTATGTCCTTAGGGCAAATACATCACGAGATGGAAACTGTTGCAAATTAATATGCGTAAATTTACTCCTTTAAGGTAAATATATCATCCTCGACCTGCTCGCATTGAGTAATTACGTTGGCTGATCCTTTTTGATTTTGATAATTGTCTTATTTATAGATGAATACTTCGCCTGAAGATGGCACTGTCACGCTGAGGGACTGGATGGACACGAAGTTTCCGAAAGCGGAGGCGAACGTTCCCGGAGAGACAAGTTTGGCACGGCCTGCCTCAGCCCTGGCCTAGGTCGATGCAGGGAAGAGGAAGCTCCATTATTCGCAAGGACACTCGCGATGTCTCATTACGATGATGCAAATGCTAGTCTCCTCAATTACGGGGAAGACGTTGGCGTGATTGAGGGTGGGTACAACTTTTGATGGTCGCATCTGGGGCGCTATCATGATGACCTTCTCATTGGGCTGGCCATGGGTAGTTCAGGTTACAACGGATGAAGAACGACTAGCGACATAAGAAACGTACCTATATTCGAGGAGAGCGGCCATACGGTGGCAAAACGCACAAACTACATAAAAATTCAGTAATCATTGCCTGTAAATGCGATACATGCGACGTACCCACGTCGCTAACCAAGGGGTAATAGGGCGTGGACGCGCGGTTGCATTTATTTTGACAGCCATTGCGCGCAGGCTGCCCGCATGGCCGGTACCTAGCCGAGCGATGGCACGGACGAACAAGAGTGGGTCATCAGAGCTCTGGAGATCGACGATTGAATCAGGAAGTGGAGGAAAGTTGGAATATAGGCGATCCACATTTGACCAGTGCAAGACGAGAGCAATGAATCCGAGGAGCTGAATGCTTCGATTTCAACACACCTATATATATTGTCATAGACTGGGTCCTCTCGCGCTTTCCCTTGTGCTTCTATATGGCCCAGGTCAAAGCTAACGCATCATCGGAGTCGTACGTCACCCATGGCTTGTCTCATTGGAACACGCTTTGATCGTCAAAGCACATATCCACTGATCCATCCACATACAAGTACCTCTTTTGATGTCTCCATCTCCCACCCTGTCATGTACTCACCGTAAGTCTGCGCCCTCAGGGCCGCTGCGTATTCGTCACACTGGAAAACGCCCGTTTCAATCGTTGCCCCCTGGTATCCCGGCCCCTCATCAATCCGTCTTGAGTTTCTTCAGAACCACCTGTGACTTGTCGCGTAGGACATTAATGCCCCCGGTTCTTTCTGCTTCCCCCATCTAAAGGCGCACGCACTGTCGCTACTACTTAGCGGATAGTGCTGATAGAGCTCCTGTGTGGAAGCTCGCACTCGCATTTAAGGTCCTCAGATCCTTCTCAGATTAGCACCCAAAATTGGCCAATGTCGCCAATCTTCACGTCGTTGTGACTAAAGGATTTCTGAAGGTGACCTGGAGCCCAAAATACCAGATGGTGTTTGTGACTGCTGTCATCGAAATGTGGTATGTCATGAGTTATTCTTTCTCGTTTTACTCGCCGATGTGTCGTTGTTGTGATGCAGAAATCTCTACTACCTCTGCATACAACGCGTTGAAAGCAGTCCATCGCGGGTGCTCAACTAGGCAGTGAGTCCGCGGCCGGTGGTAATTTTCTGCGCCATCAACCGGGCTTCCCATTCCCAGCCTCACTCACAAATGTCGTGGGATTCCACAATCCATAAAAACATTTGAGTCTCTGGCATTGTAAGAACCAGTGTGTAAACAGTTGAACGTGCTAGCCTCTTCATAATGTCATTTACGTTTTTCTTCGGTCAACTTTATTTGCAATGAACGAGGTTTCTCTTTTGTGTGCAGACTCAACTACCGACGCATATGTCACTTCCCGCCCTTAACGATCTTGAAGAACGTTTGGGTTGGGTATATTACCATGCAAGGTACTCAAGCATTCTAACTCTCCTCCGGTGCCATACAAGGTAAACAACATATAGCCCTAACTGTACATACTAGATGCCATCGGTAAGTACTTCTTCCATGTCCGTGGAAAGCGAATCGGCCACGTTTGCTAGTAGGATGTCATCGGTAGTCTGAGCTCCAAGCTATACGTCTGAGCTCCCGAAGACTTCGCCGTATGTCTTCATTCATGCAATGCGAAAAAAAACACGCTTCTTTGTTGGAGGTATTCCGTCTACTAATCATGACTTGTGCGCATGAGGCCTGTGATAGTCACCACGGGAAGCCGACAATGTTCTGGAGACAGGTACCTGCATAGATCAAGAGATTATTTCAGTATTAGCGCGTGTAGTTCGAGAAAACTATTTATACACTCGTAACCCTCGTATAAGGCCCTCAAACCCACTACGTCCGCTCCCTCATCAAGTCGTCGAATATCTGTGTCCTCAGGTCGTGTAGCAGAGAACACATCTCGAAATACGCTCGAATTGCGGAAGAGCATCGACTTGTGTACTTGAAAACGCGATATCTCCGCCTGCTCTGAGCATAATGCTCCCGTCTTCAAGCCATGACTCCTCGTCGTGTTCCCAATCAGAATCGGAACAGAATTGAAGTTGCTTTCTTAAACTATTTATAGGTTAAAACTAGAAGACATTCTGAGATTCTCAAGAAGCAAAGGGAGAACTTGAGCCCAGAAGGTGGGGTTGTAGATGAAGAAGTGCAGCAAAAGGCGAGGACTCATACAAATGATTGGCATTGCACACAGGCACTTGAACCAGTATCTCAGGCTTACTGATGCCTTCAAGGTACCTTTGACTTGTTGAATGAATAGTGAGATGCACCTACAAGTTCTATGTACAGAACTGCTACAAATGGTTCATGGACA
>NW_012133380.1:12619-33736 GCF_000313525.1 Fibroporia radiculosa | reverse complement strand
TATAAACCCCTAGGTAGAATGCTTAATGACAGGGCTTTTCTCTCTCTCTCGATCCTCATCTTAGAGTCTTCACAGACTATAAGACAACTCTAGTTTCTTTACTTGCCTTGTGTCTAGTCAACACAGGTAAGGTTTATTGCCACTATTATATTTCAACATATAATGCTGATATTACAGCAACCCGATTGATTGAAGCATGGCAATATAATGCCCTGGCCTATCCTCCACCTGTGTTCATTGCAGACATGCAGTTCGCAGATCATCTTGTTATTGAGCATGATGGCCCAACAGACACAGGATTATTCTGCACTGAATCACCCCCTTGTTCACCCATGAGCGAGGAGGATGTTTCAGGGTGATTACTGCCCCGCTGTAACCTTATATTTACACTCTGCCTATGGTATGGAGTATAAACCCTGGAATTAATAAAAATAAAAATAAAATAAAAAGCACACTGCCTGGCACACACCGCATTCCATCACGGTGAGCGCTGATCAACGTTCAACGCCCGCGACGATGACCTCCGCATCGACTGTCGCACACGCAGTTATGCCACACACATCTACCACTGGATGCTCCCGGACCCCTGTCCATATGCATCGCGTTGACCGCGGCAGGAGTCTCGTCCCCTGCGCGTCCCCACTGATGGCACCAGACCCCGGCCCTAGTGAATGCTGTCCTGTCCCTCTGCTGAACACTACCCATCATCTTTCTATCAGGCGGCCTCTCCCCCAATGGTACGTATTTACATCCCGCATGCGCGCACAAGACTGACGGACGTGCTAGCATCTGACCTCGCGCATGCCCTCCACTCAACGGACCCATTGACGAGTGGCGACTGCGAGCAGCACCTGTCGATGCAAGTGGATCTGCTGCTTGCATCGACAGGTCCTGCTCGCAGTCATCTGGATGTGCTCCCTCACACGAGCCAGAGATGTCCATCCGCCTTCTCTCCCACCTGGCGGGAATGTTCCCTGAATTGGCCAAGGCCCCCGCACAGTACCTCCTCATACAAGCCCAGATCTACGAGCAATGCCAGCGCGTCCTCGATCGCTCCAATCCCTGCGGTCTCAATTTATTTCAATGAACGCTAGGTTGCTTGACTGCGACCGTCAGAGTCCACACTTTCACTTGTATCTTTATGCCATCCTCAACGTTATTCCCCTGTTTTGCGTGTAAGAGGTCACCTATCACAAAAAGGGCTTCTCATTTCATCGGCGCTAATGCAAGGGCGTCTTGAACGCATTCAAAATGGGTTCCAAAATTCGTGCTAGGCGATGCGGCAGCCAGGATTGCGGGACGAGAGGTGAGAGGAAGACTGGAGAGTCACTTTTTCTAATGTCAAATGTGAAGGCAGTGGAGAACCAGAAGCCTTGTGAAGGTCCTACGTGCCCGTTTCTATAGAGTGGAGCCGCATGGAATGGACTTGCGACGACGAGTATCATGCTAATGATGTTTGACTCGGAAGCTGGTAACGACAACTTGGATCCATCCGAAGGCGGGGAAGATGGAGTTAAGATCTTGAAAGAGGTCACGGACCCGCACTGCTATGAAAGACTGAACACACCTTGCTCCGCTATGCCTTCCTGCTTTTCACAGGTCGCCTTGTATTTTACCTAGATGCAGCAAGACATTCTGTGGCTAATGGCGGCAGTCTGTATGCTTTCGACTTTCTTGCCCAAGTGTTGTGTTCTCGTGATGCCTTGATATACTTTTATTGGAATTATCTGCGGCCATTTTGCTAGTCTTCTCAGAGGCTCTTGTCTGGTCTGCCGGCCGCATACAATGATCACAGGACGTTGGTCCAAAACGCTTTCGTCGATGGTGACTGGCACTGACTAGGTGATAAGTTCTGGGTGAAGTGTTGCCGCCTCCAAAACTGATGCGCTACATCTACCTATTTTTTTCGCTACAATTAATTACCCAATATCTATTTATTCGCACCTCCCCGCTCAGATTTGTTAGCACGGCGCGTCGCCCAAGCTGACGGAATTTCCAACTGGTATGCGGTGCGCAATTTTACGTTTCGACCGCAGCACGCCCTGGTATCCATCTGCTGATGCACACGTCTGTCCGATATCCGCGGCATTTCAAAAAGCAATACGGAGTTCCTCAGGCTGGTGCGTCGTACCTGATCCATCCCCGAGTCATCAGGATGACGTACGGCGGGGAAGTACGAGCTTGGTTCGTGCACTCGATTCAAGTTCAAGTTCATTCAACATTCGACACTTATGTATCTATGCTCTAGAGGTGACTTGTCGTCGGTCGAGTCATTCGAATGTGTGCAGACAAAGCTAGGTGCCATGTTACTCCGGATTCAGTTCCCAGTGAGTCCGATCTGAATACTGTCAGGTTAAAAGTATCACACATCATGTCTGTTCCGGGCCAGTCGAGCATCTGACTAACTGGCTAGCGCGCTCGCGATGACACCATCGTCCCGCGACTTACGGTTGCCGTTGTTGAAACTTGGTCAAGACATGGCCTAAACTTTTGTAGACGATTCAGAGGCTGTTACGAAGCTGAGTGTCACTATCATGGACTACTGAGAGTATGTTCGGTTATACCTGCACCGTGCGTATACGTACCTACGGCCGAACTGGAATGATGGTGAAGTTAGAACATTTTGTATCGCGCCACAAGTTCGTGTGCCCTCGCGGTACCGTCAGCACGTTGGCCAGGTACGAGTGCGCTCCTCCAATCATGCGACGTCTCGCACATTCGGTAACGCACCCGTCGGGCTTGACAGATTTGATTGTGGGCGCGCCATCATTCTTCGTGCGCTCCGCGCCCTGGGCTGGCGGGGGCGCAGCGCCAGTGGAGTCCTGCCGGCCACTTGATCATGACACCATCCTGTTTCACTCGCGAGCCCGGGCCAACGGAGACTCGGCAACTCAGGAACCAATGTACTTTGGTGACGTTTGCAACGCTTTTCCCAACCCGCGCACGTCAAGATTCAGGTACATTGCAGAGGATGCTCAGCGCTGGAAAATACTACCAATATTTTCCCCATTTGTGAACGGAGGGCTGCAATCCTATAAAAACGGGCGGAGACAGTCAGCGAACTGCACCAACTCACAGTCGGCCATCCACCCAGCAGTCATCTAAGCAGCCTCGCGCATTTTTTATTAATCGACAAGATGTACTCTCTTCGCACCCTCGCTCTTGCTATTGCCGTCGTCGCGGCTAGCCAGCTCGCTCTCGCTGCGGCCGTTCTCGAAGCCCGAAGTATGTGCCGTTCTGTCCTTACTCGCCTTATGTGCTGACATATATTTCCTTGCCTAGCTCTGACTCTCGGCCATGGTCCTGTGTGTATCAGTGGTGCCCCCAGTGCGTTAACCTATCTTGTGTGCCCCGTTTCTGTACTGATATTTCCACGTTGGAAACGATAGCCCCCACTTCTGTGAGTGTCTCGTGAGATGACTGCTCGACTAGTACTGAACTGGTTATGTTGAAATTCTACAGGGCCCGTTCACCTGCCTGTAATCTCAACAGCTAGATATTTGGCGGGATTGCACAATTAGATGATGTTCTTATAATCATTGAAATTATTTGTCCCACTACATCATCCTGCATAATAGATGTAGAAGCTGTCTATCCAATTTTATTTTTGCTCCAAAATGCTTGTGTTTTATACCAACGGCCTAAATTTAAGTTCTAGATATCTCAAGGGTAGATAGAATAGCGCAGTCGTCGCGAACGCCAGCTCAAACCCGATGTCTCCCGTGGTTTTCGCAAACGGACCGACGAACCACACTTGGTCCATAGCCGGGACGATCAGCCCGACCGCGAGCAAACACGCGCCAATGGCCGCGAGTCCCGTGGGCAGCTTTCCGGAACTATTCCAGTAGCGCAGGTCGTAGGCGGAGAAATCGCCCCGGCGGACTACCAGGTGCTCCAAGAGGACGACGGCCCCAAATGCACTGGCCCAATAGCCGATAAGCCCCAAGAAATTACTGAGGGTGGCGTAGAATTTGTGCTGGCCCACGATGGACAGTGGTATGATACTGAACAGTTTCCATATAAACCAACCCGGTCGAGTACAAAGAAGCGCAGCAAACTCACATTGCAGTAGCGAGGAGCGAAAACATGTACCTGGGTACGGCAGCTGCGGGAGGAATGAACACCTGGAAGGACAGGCAAAACGAGTAGAGGGTGGGCGCAATGTTGCCTGTCACACTGAGTGCAAGCAGCACAGTGAGGAACTTGCCAAAATTGCCGGAGGGGCTGAGCATCGCTTCGAGCAGGCCACCGACGTTGCCGTTGTTATATCCAGCGTTCCAGGATGGGACGGCAGGCGCTGCAACGACGGCTGCCGCGCCGAGGCATTGAATGGTGATCTAAGGACGAAATTGAGAGTAGATGCATGAAACGGATAGTACGGGACTTACAATGGGGAGATTAAGTCCCAAATACGAGTATGTAAATATTTTCCAGCTAAATGCACATAGTCAGCGAAAGAAGCTGATAACGTAGAAAGCGAGTGCATTTACCTGGGCACGTCGGGGGTAAAGTATATGGTATAATCTGAGCTGATTGGGGCATATGTGATGACGAAACCAGCAATCGTCGACGCAAAAGTCAGAATAGCTGAGGCAGTCGCAGGTTCTGCAGCAGGCGGGTTGTCCAAGTGTTTGCCACCGATCCCGAGCGCCACGACGTAGACGATGACAACAGGTATCCAAGCAATACGTTCATACCTTGAAGAAGATCAGGGAACGCAGAGTTTGAGAAGACAACGCATATACCAAGTGAGAACTTTATATCCGCAGAAAGAAACCTGTTCCATGATGATGAACAATCTGGAATTTCGGTTGCGTGGGGAGACATACCAGGAGAGAGATGACAGCGATGATGACAATCCCAATACTGACCATCAAAGGTTAATGAGTCTGATCCGCAACATGAAATATATCAGCGGCCTACGTCCAGCTGAGGTTGCCGTTTGATATACTAGCAAGCGTTTGTCCTCCGAGAATACAATTGAGGATACAATACCCGCACATCGTTGCAAGATTGATCACGCTCGCTATAATTACACCGAAATAGCTTCGGAGACCTCAGACTGCGAGAAGCAGACGGGTGATATACATGAACGCACCCGAAGCTGTACCGAGCCTGGCACATCTGACGCAATCCAAGCTTTGGCCCCCATGTCGTACTGCAGATCGACTTGTCACTGGATTGAAAGAGATACAAAGGTCGTGAAATGCATACAGGTAGGCAGGTAGAGCGCTGCATAATAGGTTGAAGAATAGGATGACCAGACATGTGTCTCGGAGACTAAGTCCGTACACAATGGGACCCAGCGTGCCCGCCGAAAATCTGCAGTTGAATGAGCTTCAATAAAAGCGAATATTTGGATGTATGCGCACGAAAGGATGTTGAAGTTGGCAGACAGCCAGATAAAACATATCTTGCTATACTGCTTGTCTGTGCGATCCTCGGGAGAGACGGGAAGAATGCCTGTGCCATGAGTCAATATATGCGGGTTTATCTAGACAACGTGGTCATTGGCGCACCTCGTTCCTCCACGCCCCAGTTGAGCAGCTTCTGCATCCACTGCCTATAGAATGGCAGGCCATCCCCTTCCCTACGTCCGACATCGAGCAAGGATCCAACGTCCTTCTCCGCATCGTAGGACGCGTCGAGCTTATCCTTCGAACTGGTCATGGTCGAGAGGAGAGCGATAAGTACCAGACATGGATACGGGTAGAAGGAGCTCCGGGCGAGATTAAGAATTATAGGACCGCGTGGGGCTGGACGTCAGATAATTTGCACTTTGGCTCCGGCTCATCGTCCGACCGCCAGAGGGCGAGGCGCCTCGCTATCAGAAATTTGGACCAAGTCTTTGGCCATGACAGGCGGATCACACAGAAGGTCACTGTAATCTCAGGAGAACCCAAGAAGTCGACGTCCAAAAACTCAAAATGCATACAAAATCACTCCCGCAATGTGGGTGAGCAGACAACTAGTGGGCGTTTAAGTATGACTCGACAGGCGTCACTATGCTGTCCCTGAGTTGATTGTAGATGCCCAGAGTAACAGTCGAAAATTTTAATTCCAGCCTAACGTCAATCAGTCGAGTAGGTGGTACTCAATCGTGAAGTCGATGGTATCCCAGTGTCCAGTCTTAGGCAAGCTCAGTTTGCATAGTCCAGGGCAGACAGGGTTTGTCCATGGCCGCGTTACTCAACTGAAATACATCAGGCTGATGTATTCATATCCGCAAATGGATCGCAAACCGACGTAATATATACCCCGAGTCCGCGACTAGCTCCCTATACCAAGTCAACAGACCCAATGAATCCAGCCTGATGCTCTAGCTTATGATTGGGCATCTGGGACCTGTCTTTGAAAGCAGTATTTTCAAGCCCGTTAGCCCAAGACACCAAAGAGATTTGATCCTCACGTACTGTTCATCCATGTTGTACAGTGCAAGAATGTCTCCACCGTAATTGCTCCAGTGAGAAAGCACACCTTGCGAGATGGGAGGGCAAACGAACGTCGATCTGGAATGTTCCATGGACGTGCGCACGGCGCGCGATACTTGGAGCCTCCGCCAAACAGCCGTTATGCTAGTCCATGCTCCGGAGTCCAACTGCTAATGCGCTTTCCATTGCACCATAGTCCAGGGCGGCCGCTCGGGCGATCAACGGAGACGACAGACGGATGCTCCCAGCGTGGCTGGACCAAACCCCGGAGAAGTCCAGACGGCCCCCCAAGCGCAGGATTGAAGGCGAGCGCGCCCAGGTCTCCAGATGACGTGGACTCGGGCGCGTCCGCAGCATCTTCATGTTCTGCGAGCATTCCGGGCACGCCGAGAGGGGATGCAACGGCGTCCTCCAGCACCACGGGCGGGATGTGCAAGATCATGAGCGGCATGCGGGAAGAGTGCGCACGCATCAACCCGCCCTTCGTGAACGGGGCAGAGGATATGAGCAGCCCCACGACAGGATCGCCTGCGAGTGTCCTCGGAGCCTGGCGTGCCTCACCCTCAGACGCGTCCGAGACAGGTGGTGTATGGGCACCAGATATATACCGGTAGAGCGTTCCCTCGAGCTCGCGCACATACTTTGGGCCCACCTTTCTCTTCTCGTCCTTGCACTGCGCGATGACGCGAAAGCGTTGCCGATACTCCCCTCCAGCATTCACCCTAGGTGCCCCTCTGCCCTCCGTTGCCTCGTATCTGGTCTCGCACGGAACGGGTAGCCACCACCAGCCGAGGAGGTCGATGCCCCCGTCATCTCTGCCACCGACATGCTGCAGAGACATGGAGAGATGCTTCTCGAGCAGGGCAAGTGAGCGATGTTCAAACGCGATTCCTCGGTGCACAGTGGAGGTCCCGGACGCCGGAATGTGAGAAAAGAACCGCGGGCTTGTCCTCATCAGACATCGCCATGTAGCCTGCATCTATATTGCATGTGCCAGCAAGTCCTGTGAAACAAAAAATAAACCTAGGCCTGACATAGGGTTGACTTCAAAAGACGTGGTATACCTTGATCACTAATGAAAACAAGATACGTAGGCTCTGTCTCTCTCGTTCGGTCTCAGCATTTACGCGACCTAACTTTTAGGGGCACGCGAACACGGTCACATGACGAACATGTCAGGCCTTGCCCTATCGTGATTCGCGACCCGCGACCTCCGACCAGCGACCACTTCCTCCAATTACCCAGAGCCGGCCAGAGAACGTTAACGTGCAACTAATGAAGTTCATTCCGATCGTAATGGTAATACTGCGTAGCGAGACTCATCTATGACACTTGAACGGATGCATGCAAAGTCGCCACAACAACGCCAATCTCCCACCCCAATGCTTGCCTAATCTCCAGTCTATGATACACTACATCCACGAAAGACGAGCTATAATGAAACGCGAACAGTAATAGCGACAGTCTAATCAACCCAGAAGACCCTCGGAATCAGACCAAGCAGTCGACGAGGCATTCCCTGAACCAATTTCGTTATAGCGAGCGATCCGCAAACGCTGGGACGGAGGAACAGATTTGTCATCCAGACCGTGCTGTGTGCCGCCATGAAGAGCGCCGACCCTCATCATGGACAACCACTGGAAACGGACCGGTCAGCGATTGGCCATATATCTAGAGAGCAGAACATACGTTGTGAGCAGCATTGGAGTGGTCGTATACGCCTCCAAAGAATGCTGTTGTGGCGTCCTTACCAACCATCTTCGCCACAAGATGACGTCCTCCGGGATGCTCGTCCATGAAAGCGGACACGTCATGGATGAAACCTCCGATCACAACGAGGGAACGTTTCGCAGATTGCTCTCGGACTTTGAGACGACTATCAGTACTCTTAACAATACTCGAAATAGCACAACTCACAGCTCTCCCAGCTAATGACCGGGAGTTCATTGCCCTCTGGTGCAAAAGACAGACCTTCCTGAGTCTCGCGCAAACGCTTGAGCTGCATTGCAAGCTGGCCCTTGCGGACTTCGTTGTCAGGGAACACCTTCAAGTGACTCGCCAAACCAAACTGAGACATTGTCCAGATGAACCATTTCGTCGGGTCGTACTGATACCATTTGATGGCATTGCGATAATCCATCGGGAACTGGTGGTGGAAATTGTGGTAGCCCTCACCAACCGTCACAAGAGCAGTGATGACATGGTCGCGCGGCGTATGCTTGTCATCAAAAGGCGTCTCTCCTAACCAATGCGCGAGCGAATTGACGCAGAAAGTCGACTGTAGCACAAAGCCATCAGCGCTAATAACCTCAGAGGCTGCGGCTTGACTTACATGGTGCACAAAACACAAACGAGCCGCGCCAGCGAAGAAGAAACCGCCTGCCCAATCTCCCCAGCCAAGGCCCGCCACAGCCATAGGAAGCAAGAAGCCCATGCCAATAATCAGATGCAAGTACCAGCGATGCTGCCAACGCACAACCTCGTCTCTACTGAGGTCGCTTACATCCGCAACACCGGGCTTTCGGCGGGGTTTGACGATCATCCACCCGATATGTGACCACCAGAAACCCATGTGGGCATTGTATGGGTCAAGTTCAGTGTCGGTGTAACGATGATGGGCACGGTGTCCTCGCGACCACCATTTGATCGACCCTTCCACCGCACCAGCACCAGCAGTTGCGAGCATGTACTTCAAGGTTTTAGACGCATTGTAAGACCTGTGGGCCCAGAGCCGATGATAGCCGGCGGTAATGCCTGCAAATCAATGGTCAGTACATGTGAAAAGGTCGGTATATGCACTCAATTATTCACCGAGACCAGTCACGAAGTAGTAAAAGACACTCCAAATGGCCGTCTCCCATCGTAACTTGACGTGAAACGCGCCCCAGAGCGCGATGGAAGGTGTAATGGTGAGAATAGACAAGCTCAGGTAGTTCAACTCCTTCCACCAGTTATTCCAGCTGACCGGAGGAAGCGGCTTCTGATTCTTGAGGGTCCAGGCGACATAGTTGTCAGGAATGTTCATGTCGGCAGGCTCCTCTTCCTTGGTCATTTTAATGTTCTTGAGGGTAGACGGGGGCGTAAGTGGGGGAGACGGGTGGACCTTCGACGGGTCCGTTGTCCGCGTCGGAACGACGGAAGACATCGTGAACAAGGGAAAGGAAGAAAGGACGGGTCATCATATTAGCTGGGGGAACGTTTTATATCCTCGCCCCGACGGAGACTCGTTGGGGACAGCTGTTGCTGCCGTCAAGCAGGACCCCGGACGCCCCTGGGGCGACTGAGGCGAAAATTTTCACTTCATCGTTCCATGGTCGGAGCAATTTGTGTGCATAACCAACTCTTCCATACGAATTAATCGCACCCTCGTGTTATCCTAGAAGAATTTGACGATAAAATGGGGCCCTGGGCGGCGACGATCTGCTCATTCAGACCCGCCGTTGATTCCAGGTATGGAAGTAGGTGACCCGCATTAAGCAAGTCGGACGAACCCGAGTGGAGTGTCCAGGGTCCTCGGTCTCATTCTCCAGCATTATGCGACCGCTCCGCTCCTCCAGCAGGCTTGTAGGCGTGCAACACAGGTTATGCTGTGCCCACCGTTTCATCCATGTGGTAAAATATGCCCACTTGAACATGCTCCCGAGGTGCACCACCGTTGTGCGCAGCGATGGGTAACGCGGTCATGTGACTGACGATTCGTTGGGGTGAGCCAAAAGCCTCGTCACAATTCGCATCCCTCAAAGTGAGACTCTCCAGCTCTCGGCTCTTCTCGATGATGGATCCTTGGAGCCAGCCCGCGCCAGCCTACAAGGCCAGGCTGTATTCCTGCAGACGGGCCTCTTCACTTGTTTCAACTTGGGACAGCAAACGGTGAAGGTGCTGAAAAATACTATCTCTTCTGGTGCGCCGGTGTGTCAGGCCGTTGTTGTTTACTCACGACGTCTCAAATTTAACGTGTCATATATATGTATGTGCATCTGTAGACCAAGTAATCACTCTGTGCTAAAGCCATTACTCCTAAATACAGCTTGAATACATATTCAGGCAATTCCAATCGGACGGACTGTTTTAGCCCCTGCCCATACTTGCCTATTGCATCGTGGTCTAGTCGTAGACGACCAGGTTCATCAAACCCAGACGATTCACGATTATCTCACTTTGGGAGCGTGTTCCGGGCCAGGCGCGATGTCAGTGAGGTAAAGACCGCCCTTGCACCGACAGTGGGCAATATTGAAAATATGCTAGCGAAGGAGCGTACAGAGTAGTGAGTTTGCCATATATCGACAAGAGCGACGACACAATGCATTGCTCAAAGTCCAGCCTGATATTGACCAGGGAGGCAGTGACCCTAGCACTCGTAGCAGAGTAAGTATGTAGCACCAATGTGGCGTTAGTTGGATACAAAACCATCTAAGTCTGATCATGCGCATTGCGCAGCTAGTCCCTTTGAGAGTCATGCGATCCAAATGCTGTTGAAACTTCGACTGGCATAACTTGTCGAGAGAGCTGAAGGGGTGCTATATAAGCAAGGCTGTGAGAGAAAGCTCTCGATGGTAAGTCGCTTGTCAATCGCAACGATGGCAAGCGCCCATGATGCTTCCGAGGGCCGAGGCTGAGGTTGATGCCGCTCTCTCGTCCCCCACCGTCACTTGGTTCCATGTCTCCCTCCTGAATTCGGTCTATCAGCGAATGCATTTTACTCCCACAGTCCTTTAAATTTTGTCTTCAATGAGTTCAGCTATGTCGTACACTTCGCGTCGGCATTCTTCCGGCCCGCGACCTCTCCAGCTTGTCGATGGCAACGTCCAACCTGCAGCCGTAGGAACCCCGTCCACATCTTCCTGTCCCTCTCCAACCATCTCGGGACTGTCCACCCCTCCTCCCACGTCCCGAAACTTCAAATCGCGTCGTCAATCCTCGATTTCGTACTATCCCAGTAACAACGCGCCGACATGGGATAGCCGCTCGCAGACAAGTGCTGCGGCCCTTCCCTCGTTAACGCGTAGTCTGTCCTTGGGGCACAAAGCCCACAATCCTGCGGCGAAGGGAGATAGACGAAGTGTTGGATCGGCAGACTTGCAGTCTCCACGGGTAGAGCGGGCACCGCTGACCCTTACCGAGAAGTGTGTTATGCCCGGGCCATGACAATCGACTCTGCTAATAGTGATATCTGCAATTTAGGCATGCAGATCTTTTGCAGTTCATTGCACAGAAAGAGTCCAAGTGCCTTGAGCTGCGATCACAACTTGCTATACATGAAGCAGAGCTTGCGGAGCTCAAGCGCAAATGGGAACGTATCGTGAGCCGGGGGATGGACCGTGCGTATTCGAATTCACCTAGCTCTTCGTCTCCCATATCCGGGGCCCTCTCTCCGTCTGCGAACGGCGCAGTTCTAGAGAACATCCGAGAGGGTGTCCAAGGCGTTGGCCGGCTGCTGGTATCCGGCTTGGGGGACCTTTCATCTCCCGCATCTCCCTCACCTACGATGCCGGTGCAATCCATGTCCGGGCTTGCGACGATATCTCGAGCATCCATTGCGCCTGCAATGAAGCGCGCAAGGAGCCACGCAAATACGCAGAGTACTTCGTCGGTATCGACTTCGGGCACGACTTCGACGCACTCAACGAGTGTGCGGCTTTCGCAGTCGTCCATCTCGTCATTTGCATTCGACGAGCCACTCCATGAGCTAGATGAGAAAGCAACAGCGCACCGGGAAGTTCCTGCACGCAGCAGCATCGAAATATCTCCGTCAAGAGCATCGGAAGCTGCGAAGCTCCATCGACGCAGGTCGCGCGACCATACACTTATACTCCAGGATTCGTGTCAACTTGACTCGCCCCCTTTGAATGGTGTTATGTCGCCGAAGATACCGACGAGCGGCAGCCGATCGAAACGCGCTAGTCTCAACTTATCCTCGGGGCTTCCGCCAGCAGCAATTCCGGGAATGAGCACGCTTGCCGTCGAACCACTCTCTGCGTGGGTAGAGACCGTTGGCAGCAGCATGGGTCGCAAGTGGGAGGAGCTGCAGAAAGGCCAGACGTACGTCCCCCGTCTATTCATTCGACGCTGGGCTGGCGTTGATTACGGCTTTTCTAACTTTATTTAAATCTAGTTTTACGAAGAGCCAGAAGCGCGCCTCAATGTTGCTGTCCGATGTCTCACAGTCGTTCTTCTCCGCGCTTGCTTCGCCAGCTCCGTCCTCAACAATGTCGGTGTCGGTCTCAACCAACCCATTTGGTGCGGCGCTTTCGCCGCTGTCAGCCCCTCCCTATGACCGTTCTCCTCAAGCATCGGCGTCGACGGCAGCATCGTCGCTGCTAGAAGACGAAGACGAACTCCAGGGCCTCGGAAACGTCATGGTGCCCGACAGCAGAGCCCCAGCGAGCCCCGGCGTGTCGAAGCCTGCAAACGCGCAGGCGCAGAGCGACGATGAGTGGAACTGGTGAATTTTATTATGACCCGCATCAGAGCTATCGTCGCATTATCACTTGTCCCTGTGTTCGTATATATACATTATTGCATAGTTGAAATACGTAGTCTGGCACTCATTGATACCCCAGATCAATTGCAATGCGGTTTACTCAAGACTACAGCGGTATTTGTGAGGTTGAGTCGTCTACAGAAGCTAGCAAAGCTTTTTGAAGAAGCCTGCCCAATAAGAGACGGGCGTACACGGCGTCCATGTCCGACTCTATTCACATCTCATTGTAAAGTCAATTATACGCAGAACGCGTAGAATGAGGTGCGACTGAAAGATGTCTTTGAACTGACAAAATATTATCCACTCACCCGGGTACTCGAATAGTCATGTACCATGCCCACGCTAGATACTCCGCACGACAACTGAAATTTCGCACCAACACACATTAAGCATCGATCGACGGAATGCAGAGGCGAAATCTATTCCAGAGCAAAATGCGCGCCGCACAGACACATGATGATACATCGCACACTGGCATCGCCCTAGTGCTTCGCCTCCTTCTCTGCCTCCTCGATGAACTTCTTGATGCTGCCCATCCTGGTCAGTCGTCGACAGTCCGTTCCAGAGAATAATACACGAAACGGGTACGCACAATTGCTCCTCCTCGCTGCGGGCGCAAGGCTCGTCAGAGCAGCCTGAGCGGAAAGCAGGGAGACGCACCTCGAGCCCGCGGTGAACTTCACGCTGTCCTTCACCTGTTCCAGCGCCGACTTGCCTGGGACAGGCGGGGGCGCTGCCTCCTTCTTCCCGCCCGTCGAGAGCATGCCGATGCCGACCGCGCTGAAGATGGTACCGAGCGCGAGGTATTCGTTTTTGATGGCACGGCCAAGGATTATGCTTCAATTGCGAGAAAGAGTCAGAGTGCAGTCGCTCGGCAGCAGCTCGGGGACTCACTAGGACATGGCGACGTCTACTAAGAAATTAGCTGAGTGCGTTGCTGGCCGTGACGAAGTGTACACTCATCGGGAAACCCCGGGCTCGCGTTGGTGGCTGAGTTAGCGCTCACGATCCTCTAAGTCCGACTGGGATAAGTTCTATCACTCCTAATGTTCCGCACCTACGGCATTTCCAGAAGTTACTGTTATTTTCATAACTATGTGTGGAATCGCGAAAAGCGCAAAACACACTACGAGGAAGTTGGCCACACTGTATGGAAAACGCTGTGGACCGTACGCGCGATGTCAAGGCCGTTATTTGAAAGCTCAGTCGGCCGCGCTGGCCCCGAGTCGTCAGTTAGATCTGCAACTCGATTTTGACTCAAAGAGCAATCATAGTCCGGACCTCGTCTCTTGTGAGTATTACTATCTTCAACGCTGCTCCTGAAGCTCCAGGCTTCGGATATACAGCCAGCGCTTGCAAACGGTCGCGACATGTTCATGCTGCAGTGAAAAGCACTGTGTTGGTCCCGGACTGTGGCGACCTGAAAGAGTCCGAAGAGTATGGAATGTTTCGTCTTCAGGCGGGACCTCGCATGCATTGTGCGCGTCACCAAGCGTTCTCGTATCATGCCCCTGATATTCCCTGATGGGCAGTACCCTCTGAGCGTGTTGCTCTTAACTTTCAAGGCCCCATCTACCCTCGCCAGTATCCTCGAGATCTCGGGCCGGATGAAGATCACAAGGAAGATTATGAATGAACATATAGCACTGATGGCGAGATACAACCTCAACCGAATCATCTACACTAATACGCTCTTCGTGTACGTGAAGTAAGGATGGTCGGAGAGGATTGAACATTCGCGGAGCTCTCTGCCCGAACATCATCCATTTGGAGTGGACATTGTCGGCGACTGGAAACAAAGGCGAGGTCCTGCGGGTCGCTCCTGGCCCAAATCTTCTCGCCCCCGTCCTGGTGGCACCCAATGTCATGTCTCAAGCCGAAGGAGACAGCTTCATCCAGAATTATCAAACAGCTTGCCAGCGACTACCGCTAGATCATCCTGCTTCCAGAAGGTTGTATTGGACAATTTCACCCGCGTTGACGGTGGGAGTGTAGTCTGGGATCCTATGTGCTGCGCAGCTTGTTGGTGAGCTCGAACATCTCAACATTGTGTCGGTCATACCCACTTCCGTCAGCGATGCGCTCTCGGATCTGGATGGTCTAACGGCTCTCACTGTCAAGTCGGAGGGAATCGATCGGCCATATCCCTTTGGATTCCACACGCGGGTGCTTCTGCACATTGCGCAAATTGGACATCAGGGTGGCGCGCAATGAGGCCTATAATTGTTTCTGGGCATGCGAGTGGCCCGTACTCAGGGATTGCACGTGTTCGTCTATGACAATTTCTCTAATTCCGATGGCCGTTATCCGGATAGAGGGCAATTGGGATTCCATGAATTCATCGCCCCCGCATTATCCAAGACACCGCTCCGCGCATTATCGATGAGCGGTTTTGTCACCTCGCCACCACACCTGCAGCATATAGCCTTCCACCTTACGGGTCTCTGCAACACTTTTATTCTGTCTGTCTCCCCACCTCAACGGTGCCCACCACGTACACTGGGCTGCGCGATGTTGCTCTTAACTGGCCAGAGCTAGAGGAATACAAGGTTTTTTTTTCCAATCCAGCCCATCCACATGAGTCCCTGCAGATCCTTCTCAAAATTGCACACGTCTACCTTCGTCTGCGGATGGCCAGCCTCCAACGTCTGGGTCCGCTGCGGTGGCCCGTCGGTTCTTCAGCTGTACGGCCTCTCTTCCCCTATCTTGCCACAACTTTATTTTTCTTGCGCAGTTACTCGAGCGCCAATATCAAGCATTTGGCTGCCGTGCTCGAGTCCGTGTTTCCGACACTGAAGGTGGAAGCGCTGGTGTCAACACACCTCGAGAGGGACGTTTCCCATCCGCGATCGGGAGTCCGAAAGATATGTGGCCAGCGCTGCTTGAGGATATGCTTCTCATTCGATACCAGAAGACCTTGGATGATCACACACTATCCCGGGAGGCCACGTACTCATACGCTGGAAAAGCCGATAATCTCAAGGCTGATGATGTCGGTAAACGCATTGAGGGTCGGGCCGTAAGTGATTATACAACATGTATAACGGATGTTTCCATTGGATACCATGCGCTTAGTGCTCTGAACAGTTGATCTCAATGGCGAGCGGTCGATCTGTCTTATTCCAGTATCAATCAAGATCATTTTCTCTCGCTCTCGACAAAGGTAATGTATCACCGAAATGAAGATCGCAGTCGTCCTAGCCATAATATACATGAATGAATGCTATTTTCTGGATGCAGTCCTATATCTTCCGGTCGCGCGTTAGGAGTACCCTAGATCCGAACCAGGTCTACAGGCAGAGCGCGCGAGTGCTTTTAGGCTCGCTTCTCAGCCTCCTTTTGCACCTTCGAGGCGCCGGACGCGACCTCTAGTGCAGTCTTTCGCTCTGCGTCCTCTGCCTTCTGCCTCCCTAAACCAAACCAACTTCCAAACCATGCGCCCCAACTTTGTGTCGTTTGTTCCGCCCTTTGCTTCGCATCGTCGTATGTCGCCTTAGCGCGTGCTTCGGCGTCTCCGACAGTGTGTGCTGCGGCGTTGTACGTATTCGACACAGATGATTTTGCGGCATCATACTGCCTCTCTACAGCAGACTGAGTGTCGTTTGCTCGGCTGCGGACATCGTCTAGCTTGTCCTTTCCGGAGGCCTGATAATAGACGTGATGTTAGCGACATCAGGTATGTCATACACACAACCTGCTCTGTAGGCGCACCTTGAGGTCGGCGTATCCTTTCTCACCTTCACGAACTACATCATGAGCAGTTCGCTTCCCCAATTCGTTCAACTCCTTTGCTTTCGCCACGGCTGCTTCCTGATCTGCCTTGCGCTTGGCATGGATATCCTGCCCATCTTCGCGCAGGTAGTACCATCCACCGACACCCAGAGCGGTTGCCCCTGCCAGCCACATTAACGCGTTGTTTCCGCCCTGCGGTGTTGGTACATCAGACGGCTTCGGCGCATCTGTGGGGTGTGTTGGGTCGGGTGTGGTGGCATATCTGCGTGAAATCTGGCTCAGTTTTGGTCAGCAATGATACTATATAATTTCAAGATTTATACGTACTGGATGCACCGCGCGAGCGGCGGCAAAAGGAGAGGCGCGCGATGAGGCCGCGAGGGCGCGTACGGCTTGCGAGCGCAGCACGGAAGAAGACATTCTGGGGATGAGGATAGATAGAGGGCTGGGGGTGGTTGTATAAGAAGGTGCGTACTGTGAATTCGAAGCATGCTCAGCTGCCTCGCCTTTTCAACGAATTCCCTCTCCTGTTCCACCTCCCAGCATGACGACATGCCCACTGACGTCACTCCAGAGGTCACGACGCCTTCCATCACGTGATGTTTGGCCTTATACTTATACTTATAAAGACCGCGACCTCTACTCAGCGGTCGCCCTTCTCCCAGAGACGGCTAGGGCTTTGTATGATGTTATCGTCGAAATATTTTTCATTCGATGCTTCCCCAGCTTTTCGACAACCTTGGTGACTCTCAAGACGTATACTCCTGTATGCTGTCACGGTAATGGCGCCGGCATTCTAACATTCAGAGAATCAATCTCTTGTTATCCGTCTATTCTCTGAAATACTTGACTACAGTTGGTTTGGGGGCGAGAAAGATTGCGCCTGTGTAATATGCTTTGTTCAACTGGTTACATGCGATTCAGTCACCGCGGTGAAAGTTATTTTACTATTTCAATAAACATGCTGATCGCTTTGGTGAGCCTTTGGGTCTACTTGTCAACGTTCCATGAAGAGTATCGGTCACAGGTGCGATCAATATGTTTGGGACCATGAAAAGTTTATTTGATCACTCGCGTAGAGGCGGTAGCGCATATAGAAGATTCTAATCGCGTGACAGGTGAGCTAACATTGTGCGGATTGATGCACAAATTGACCGTACCGTAGCTTTGCTTATCAGGAGACTTGACTATAAGCTTTTTGGCGTAACGATCCATGAAGACACCGTGTAGACCCTGATATGGACGGGCAACGTGAGCCTCAACCTTCCGAGACGATGGCTTAGAGGTGAAATGTGAGTCTTATTGTAAGTATATTTAGCCTATCTATTTGATGGAAAATATATGTCGATAGTATCTCGCATTTGAATTGGATATTTCGTTTTATCGTTTTACGGCTAATGCCGAGACCGCATTCCGGAAAACGGACGCACTTGTCGAGATGATTCTGGTACTTACCATCGCTGCACGCGTTCAAGTGTCAGCTCATAATCAGTCGGCTGCACACTGGGAGCTTTTGAACGCCTACCGATTGTGGAGGCCGATGTGCCCAATGTTTCCATTGCGCGAGTCGCTGTGTGGTACGAGTCTGATCCGCTGTGAACCTTCCAAAATGTCTTATCTGATCAATGCAGCTATCATCCATGTCAAGAAGCTAACCTGTATGTCAAACTATTCGTTTCCGTTATCATAGCCAGAAGGATGCAATTGATGGTCGTGCGCACTGGTCAGTCTTATAGGACTAATTGCGCTCGGAAATCCTAGCTAAAATCAGATCTAACTCAGCGACCGCGCCTGACCGCCTGGCGTCTTTCACGGTTCAGCCTCACTACCTTCAGACCTTGGCGCTGTATCGGACGTCCGTGACAGGCGGAGTGTAGATGATCTCCGGACGCAGCAAGGTTCGCCCGCTGACCTTCCCCTCAACACGCTGATGTGGCTCCGAGTTATCCCGCATGTTCACGCTCTGCGATTCTCCGCATATGCGGGTTGTACGAAGTGGGTGCGAAGCGCTTGGGCTTGCGATGGGCATAGACTTCCAATTGATGCGGCGCTGGTCGCAAGTCACCAGACTCTCGGATTGTAGTGCGCACGTGACTTTGCATGCGGTGGGTGTCTTCCTCGTCGGTACCGGACCTCATGGGCCTTGAGATGCGGAGTCTGATATTCGACGTCTAGTTGCAGACTAGCTGTTGCCTCTAGCCGCCGTGCAGCTTGGCATTCCTGTTTCCGGGCATGATTCTCCGCTATGGGCAGAGCACTGATTTATGTAGCGCTACGGAGCATAAGCTAAAGCATCGCCATTTGCACTAGGACCCGTCAAACTGCCATCGCACCTTCCCAGTGCATCAAGTGGGCACCCCCAACTTCAACGCCCCCGGTCGTCTCTTTTGTATCATGCTCACTCGACGGGCTTTCTTGTCTTTAGCTCTGTTATCTTGGTCCGTGACAGGGCTTGGCTTTGAAGTTCTGCACGATTATTCGGGATCGACCTTTTTCAACGGATGGGACTACTACGGACTCTGGGATAATTTGACTCTGGGTGCGTACAAAAACCGTTTGACAAGTGATTCACAGCCGATGTTGTCCCTCAGGGAATGTCACATACTTGAGTGCTGAAGCTGCGACCCAGCAGAGGCTGACGTACGTCAACGACGCCGGGAACGCCATCATCCGCGTGGACAACTTTACAACCGTTTCTGAAGGCGACAGGCGAAATTCTGTATGCTTGGCATATTCACAAGTCGTGTGCTCTACTAACGCAGCTCTTGGTTACGCAGATACGGATAACTTCCAGCGAATTTTACGAGTATGGTAGCCTTTGGATCATAGATGCGCTGCATCTTCCCTACGGGTGCTCAGTGTGGCCGGCATTCTGGAGCAAGGGGTCCCACTGGCCAAACGACGGCGAGATCGGTTAGTAGACATGCAATAATGCACGAGTGACCCGCCTCTGACGCATTACCTGGGATGGCAGACATCATCGAGGCTATCAACCTGATGCCTAACAACCAGATGGCGCTGCATACGACCGAAGGTTGCGTGCATAACACCACGGCTCCCCAGACGGGGTTCAATATTGACAACGATTGTGGTACTGCGTCTGGTTGCACTGTCGGAATGAGTTCCCCCAATAGCTACGAGAGCGGCTTTGCGGCTGCGGGTGGAGGCGTCTATGCGACGCAGTTTGATGTGTCGGGAATTTAGTAAGCGTCCAGGCGTTCGTATCGAGGGATGATGCTGACGACATCCACAGCATGTGGTTCTGGAGCGTGAGTACTAAATATCTTAGGTTTTGGCCTTTCTTTTGAAAGCTTAATTTGTGAATATCTATAGCGACCGAACGTACCGGATTCTATCACGAGTGCGACAGCAAACTCATCGATGAACATTTCGTCGTGGGGTCCTCCGACCGCAAGCTACCCTACCAATGCGTACTGTAACATTACAAACTTTTTCTCCGCGCAACAGCTTATCTTTGATATAACATTGTGTGGAGACTGGTGAGCATCATAGGCTGCCATCATACTTGTGCACAAGATCTTACGCAATGCATACGTCCATACAGGGCCGGTGTTCCAGGTACTTACGATGGTACGGGATGTGCGAATGCAGGTCCCAATAACAACTGTGTACGTATTATATCTGCCATTGCCGCCTCCTGCTCTGGCTAAACACGCATTTTCTGGATTCGTCAAATACAGTATCTCGACAACGTTGTGGGGAACGGCAGCAACTACGACGAGGCGTACTTCGAAGTTGCGTACGTTCGCACGTACACTACAGGCGTCGTGCTTCCCGCTAGCACCGCTACATCCACATCTGTGGCTAGTTCGTCCAGCGGCTCACAGACAAGCACCCCTTCGCGCTCGCAAAAGTCAGACGCGTGGAGAGAACATGGCAGCCTGGAGGCCTTCTTGGCCGCATCGGCGGTTGCGATGCTAGCCGGGTGTTTGTTTACTTTGGCATGAGCTGGACTTGCTTGTGCTAGGCGTTAACGCTTTTTTCTCACCCGTTTCTGTATTTGGCGTACCTGGTGATGATGGTGACGGCGGACACAATACCCTTACAATCTCCTCACGATCCTTACTTATTACATACCGCATTGCCTTGCTATTTAACTACACCTTACGGTGCATTGGTGTACTTCGGACTTTGACATTTGTAACTGATGATTGTTGTGACATACTGTAGTAGAGTACAAATCACACTTATGATTGCGATTGGGCCCATTCTTTTTCAGATGCCGCGCATGCCCGACCGAAGTTGCAACTGAATATCGATAACAAGTGCGACAAAGGTAGCTTATAATCCCATGTCTCGTCTTGATACGCCCATGCCTTTCAACAGATCCTCAGTCGTGTTCCAAAGCTCTCTTGCCACCTCGGGGTTGCGCGCATCTAAGTGAGGCGGGGAGACCAGCCGCCCAGGAGCCTGGAGATATGCTCCTCGATATCGCTCGGCGTGCTCCCGCAC
>NW_012133380.1:10711-12468 GCF_000313525.1 Fibroporia radiculosa | reverse complement strand
CAGCAGGAGCGGCTGCCGCGAAAACAGATGTATGCGCGCCGTGGGAGGGGGATGTCCAAAAGAGCTTTGTGATTAAAGAGAAAATGTGGGAGACTACGGGGGGTTGGGAGGCAGTGTCGTTGATGACACCGTCTGAGAAGACATAGAAAACCCCAGTGAGGGATTTATCAGATATATTGCATATATTGCAACTGGGGGACGAACCGGTGCGAACGAGGCCGGGATCAACGGCCATGACAACGATGGGGATCCCCGCAGCATCGAGTCGCTTCTGCAGTTCTGTGGTGAACAGGACATTGGCCAGCTTACTCCTGCCTGCACATTGTTTCAGATGGTACGGGATAGAAATAGGTGCAGGCCCACAGTATCTGGCTAGCCCTGGGGCTAGCTCGCCTCTGTGCTCGTCATTGAAGTCATCCAGGTCGCGGAAACGAATGCCGCGTTTGAGGAACGAGATACCGCTCGAAGAGACCTGTGGTGGCCACCAATAGAACTGTGTCAAGAACACCCACTTGAAATCAGTATAAGAGCTTACATTGATGATCCGGACATCACTTTGCGGGTCCCTTGCTGTTCTTATAAGAAGTGGCAAGAGCGTGGTCGTCAGCACGAAAGGGCCCACATGGCTGAGATTCCAGTGAGCACAGGACAGCAGGGATTGAAACACGCTTCACTTCGTCATCATGACATCTTGGACGCCTTTGCGATCAACGGCGTCACAATCGCGATACCCGTGCACGACGAATGGAACTAACCGTAGAGTGTCTTTGCATGCGGCCCACGCGGCCTGCGGTGAACGCGAAAATGTTATACACCAGTGCGATGCATCATATTGGGAAACCCCACTTACATAGCCGCGTTGTTCACTGTGCCATCCGCGCACGATCAAGTACCGTCATCGCAATATTCAGGGCGGCGTACGATGTGTACGTACCGAGGACATCGAGTCTGCTTTCATCCTTCATAAACTCGTCCGCTGCGGTTCGAACATCGTTCGGGTCGCTCAAATCGAGCTTTAGGAAGAGCACCTCTCCGTTGCCTGGCCCGAGACCCTCGGAATGCAAACGAGATATCGCCGCTTTAGCCTTGTCCTCGTTCCGAGCCGCCATGTATACCTTCGCCCCATGCCGCGCGAGGTGTTGGATGGTCGCATACCCTATGCCACCACTGCCCGCCGTCGCATCGCGGGATGTTAGCACCGGGCGGACGCGTGAGCAAACCAGGGCACCACAGGAACGCTCACCTGCTACCGGTGACAACAATAACCTTGCCTGTTATGTCCGAGAGGTCTGAAATTGGATCGAATGACTGAGAGCCCCAAACCATTCTGAACTAAAACGGTGGTTATTGCTGCGATAGACCACTAGTAACATTTCCCAGCGGCCGAAGCATGTGGCTGTCACGCGCCACACCCGCAGAAATCGAGAGCGGTGCGAGGACCCGGTCCACAGTTTCCCCACAGGTTGAAAGTTGCGTCAAGAAGGGGTGTTTCAGTAAGTTTCAGTATGCGTAAACGCTCAGAGTCAGAGGCCCAGAGGGACCGTTCATCAAGGGTCTGAGGCGTCTCGACAGTTGTCATTTACACGTGACTGCGACGCGTTACACGCGCCTGAAAGGTTGAAGTAGTATTTGAGCAGTATTTCGGAGTCAGCAGAAAGGGCAGCGGCGGTCGTCAGCAGTGTTCATGTACTCGAGAATAGATAGAAATAAAAAGACGATTTGAAAGCGGCCTCTTCAGGAGTATACCATCATCGTAA
>NW_012133380.1:0-10509 GCF_000313525.1 Fibroporia radiculosa | reverse complement strand
TCTCGATCTGACCACCACCGCATTTTCCCAGCACCGATAACCAGTAAACCAATTGGGAGGTCGGATCGAGTGGAGCGGCTTTCTTGTCACAGTATACACAGCAGTGAGTAGATGAAGTGGTATAAAGTCGAAGAGGAGTCGGACCTGCTAGTGCCACTGGCACAGTGCAAGTCAGCGGCGATATCCATTTAATTACGTAATAATCCAGGCCCTTCCCCGAATTCATCGACCAACGCGGCCTTTACCCATCCACCAGCCTCTGTGCTGTTCCAACACCTTCGCCGGCCCCTAATCTCCTTGGAGATATTTTTTGACCAGCATTGCGACCTCTGGTCGACCCTATCTCTCTCACCTTTCGCATCGTTCCATCGCCTTCTCGGCTTCAATCGATTGCATCTCTGCTGTATAATTGGAGCTCGAAGTCTACCGCACTCCTTCTCTTGGACGGCGACAAAGCTCATGGTCTCTCAGGCACCGCTTTCCAAAAACCCACCACTTTCCTACGCCGACCGCGCCAAAAAAGCGCAGAATGCGGGGCAGAAGTCTTCGTCCTCGCAGCGCGTATTCAGCCAAGCCATGTCGACAGGAGCTACCAGCACTTCCAATATTGCGACCTCTGGCCCCAGCACGATTCCCAGAAACGAGGGAAACGCGGTCGAGTCTCCATCACTAGCTGCTGTTCCACCTGCCTCCTCTCCCCAGTCTGTTTCGCCCCTGCCTTCACAAGTCAATGCAAACGGTGACGTAAAACACCCCGTGAATGACTCGCTAGCTGCGGGTCCGCCTGCGCAGACAGAAACTTTCCCGACGTCTGCTTCTATTTCCGACTCAATTTCTCCTCAACCACCTGCTGTGAACGTCTGGAATCTGCGCAAGGAGCAGATGGCACAGGCTCGCGCTCGATCTAATCACAACTCAATACAAAAGCCTTTATCTAGTGCGAACCATCCTCCACTGCAAGAACCTCATTTACGCGGATCATCAATTCTGCAGGAGCAAAATACGCGCATCGGAACGGCGTCCTCGAGTACATCACAACCTGTGGTGACTGCAGGGCCGGCTGCTGCAGCTGGAAGGTCTGCGCAGTCGATGACAAACGGAAATGGTGATGCGCATAGCGAGGGGAGCGAGGCGGCTGTACTACGACCACAAGCGCGCGCTCTGCAGGTCGCTGATGATGAGGAGAATTGGCCAGAGGTTGGGAAGATGGTCAGCCAGGCGAGCAGTGTGAGTGGGCATGTCGAAGGGGAACAAGCAGGAGGGTATGAACGGGACACATCGCGCGAGGGGTCTCAAGGGCACGCTGCATCACGGAAAAGTGCGTTTTTCCTATTTGCCCCTTATCAAACTCTCCGCCCTGTCCTCTTTTTATGTTTCTCCGGATCTTTTGTGCGGCAATGGGAACAATTTACTTATGGGTACTGATCCTGGCGCATCGGCGCCCGGCGTTGTTCAATAGGTGAAAAAACGAAATGGGTACCAATACCTCCTGCCGAGCTACAAGCCGCCGCTGACGCCGCGCGTTCACAACAACCTCGACATCGTTCGCAACATTTGCATCACCACCAGTCCCATTCTCGACATGCCCAGACCGCCTCAGGGTCTGCGTCATCTGCGTCAGGCTCGCAGGGACAAAGTCGTACGCACTCGACAGTGGGCACGAGACAGCTTATCTCTAGTTCGCACGCAAGCTCTGTTTCCCATTCGCAGACAGGCAGCGCACAATCAAGTCCTCCTGCTGGTTATGGGCGTGGGGGACGACATTTGCCTGAAGAAGGTGTTGCAGGACCGCCGACAAGTTCAAATGCAGCCAGCAAGAGCGTCAGTATGAGACCGTCAAGGGCAGGCTCACCACAGGCGTTTCAAACGGTTTTACCACCCCCCGAATTCGTCCCTAATAGTATGATGGGATATCGAGCTCTACCACCGAGCCTAACTCGAAGTGGACCAAGCCCTGCTGAACACATTCAAGATCCAAGTAGTATGAACAATACCATGCCCCCGTACTATGCTTCTCCCCCTCCTATACCACCACCTGTCAGTGCTCAGCGGTCGTATCATTCACCACACTCTTCTGGATCGCCTGTACAGCCTCCGTACCCGCTTCAGCCACATGCACCTGTACCGCATATGTACGGCGCTCCCAGCGGACAAGGTCCGATACACCTTCCGTACGCAGGCACCCCGCCCTATCCAGTGTATCCCTCGTACAGCTATGGCTATCCACCCTATATGTACTGGTCTGCAGGCCCAGTTTCGCACTCGCCTGTTGCTCCGGACGGTGTGCCGCCGGCCACAGTGCTGATGCGGCCTCCGCCGCAGACCGACGCTGACGTAACGGGATACCGCGATACAGGTTTCGTGCTTCCACCGCCGGCAACGTATGATCGACCTAGAGAGAAGTCCGAAGGGGGTCTAGATACTGGCGGCGACAATGGTTTCGAAAGAGGTCGAAGAATACGTGAATTAAGCTTTGGCAGCATTGGTGCTACGGTTGACTCTGGCAGTCCCGGACCACCTATCGCGCTGCCGACTCAGTCGGGTGTGCTGGGTCTGGATGTTGGAAGATCTAAAGAGGTGGAACAGGAAGGGAGTGACACGGATAAGCCCATTCCACCGTTCGCTATTGGCGTTGCTCCTGGAGAGTCGGGCCCCGCTCGCATACGGTCACGCACACGCACGACTTCTAAGGGCCCTACATTGGCACCTGGTGAGGCATTTTCCGTAGCAATATCCACGACAGAGCAGTCCGGGCCAGTGCAAGCTGGCGAAGTGGATACAAGCAATGCAAGCACAGTGGTGAGGGGCGGTGAAATGAAGTGGCAATTCGGGTCGACCGTAGAGGCCGAGGAGTATATTGACATGGGTGGAAGAGGAACAGATGCTGTTCACGCGTTGCCGGCGAACACGACGATGGGTTCAGATTCGCTCGTCTCGGAGGCGGGGGAAGTCGTCCCAGTAGTGCACGTTGATGGGACAAATCACGTTCCGCTGCCCCTTGAAGGTCATGATATGACTGTGACGAATGGTCTGGCTACGGCGCACTCACCCTCCTACGGGCATTTGGCGCCTCCATCTACTTCGGATCCTGGCTCTCCTGATGACTTGAGGGTGAAAGATTATGGATTTGGGTTTGGGCGTAAGCCTGGTTACCAGCCCTCACCGACTAGTGAAGAGCGGGGCACACGAGACAAACGGGACTGGCAGGATAGAGAGCCAGTTTATGGACGCCCCAGGCGCGGGTCGCTTGGTGGAGGCTTCGGCTACGATCGTGGTGGACACGATCGCGGTGGCTACTCTGGGCGAAGGGGACGTGGGATGGGATATGCTGGGAGGGGAGGTTATCATTCGCGGGCACATTCGCGGGGTGGAGGGGCATATCAAGCAGGGCAGGCACGCCAGCCACCGTTTATTGTTCAGCCCGCTCTGCAGCCATTGCAGACCGACATGAACGGCTTCTATTCGCATCCGCCGCCGCAGATGACGACTTACTATACGCCTACACCGACGTACGAGACTTACCCTGCTGCATACTCTCCTGTTTACCCACCTCCCCTGCAATCCGCATCATCGGCACCTCCGGTGCCGCAGCCGCAATCTCCGTTGTCATTCCCGCTGGATCCTACCCGATACTTTCTGCTTGGCCAGCTGGAGTATTACCTCAGTCCGCAAAACGTTGTGCAAGACTTCTACCTCCGCCAACAGGCAAGAATTCAATATTTTCAACCACTATTCTTGCTAATCGCTTACTATCGCAGATGGATTCGCGTGGGTGGATATCGATCCCACTCCTCGCGTCGTTTAAACGCATTCAGCAGCTTACCATGGATCTGTCGTTGGTCACTGATGTCCTGACTCTCTCAAGTCTTGTTGAAGTCCAGAGTGGACACGTGCGAATGCGACAATGGGAGCAGTACGTGCTCCCTAACGCTTCTCAGAGTACTGTCGAGGAAGCAGAGATTCAGCAACAGCCTCAAGAGATGGCGCAGCAGACTTCTGAGGCAATTTTCCCTTCCAAAGGACCATCTTCAGAGATTGAGGAGTGTGATGAAGGGGAAGACGAGGAAGAAGAAGATGTGGTTTTCGTTCTTGAAAGGGACTAGCCCTCAAGTACACCACCAAACACCTATGACTGACCAACCACATACTCTCCAGAGAGTATGGCCTCACGTAGGATATCGTGTTTCGCAAAATGCAACGTCTCGCTCAACGAAGCATGTATAGATCCGCCTTCGCGAAGAACGCTGATGGTTTTCGCTTTCTCCGTATTATCAACTTCCGGACACTGTTTTTCCCCATATTTGTGTGTGTCTGCTATCGTATTTGCCACAGGTTATTGCAACGACAACTATCTCATCGCACACATATCGCATCTGACCCACGCTGAGCTACTTTCTTTTTCTTGGGCTTTCCGTATGTTATATTAATACCTCGCTGCGCCACGCGTACCATAGGTGTATTTTGTTTGCTGCTGCGAGCCTGCTCGACTCCCTGAAACAATCGTTCGTACTGCACTTTCCTTTGCACGATTTTTTTTCCTGTCGTAAATGATTTATCACGATTATGTTTTGTTACTTGTGGTTTTACTCCAGAAATTACTCATGGCAACGCGCCCATTTGGCTCTGTCCTAAGCTCTTGGAACATCCCGGTGTGTTTGGCACAAATTTGAAACGCATATTCCCTGGTCTGGAAAATCGAAGCATTCAAATCATCCAATATCTTCCGAGGCAGAATCCATCTAATGTATCTATGGTGCGAAACCGACTGCTGAAGTACCATGAGTCCTGCAGGCAACGCAGGGATCATATTCGAATGAATCGAACTGATCGAGGACGTAGTTACCAGGAACTAAGGGCTCGACTCTACCCGTTGCTGGTCCGCTTTGGTCATGGCGCACACAGCCGGCGAGACCAACGGTGGCGCCGTCGCCTTCACTCGCCCCATATGGACCAATCCGTGTCTCGTTATCCGTTGCCGGTACGTAAGTTTATGTTCGGCATGCAGGCGGTTGCGGCATGGGTGTCGTACACACAGCGCCCTTCTGGGTAAATTGCTTGACGACTGGACAAGGCAACGAATACGCTAAGCTCACAGGCGTAGCATACTGAGATTCGAGGGGCCCCCTTGCTATCTGTTGAAAAGGCTTCAAGTAGCGCTGGTGTGCCGCCATCAAATGTGCCAACGAGAGTCGGCCCAGCCATTGATCCGTATCGTACAATCGCCCAGGCCCAGGTACGCATCATGTCTCATCTAGTTGCCAGAGAGCACTGACGCATGCTCTGCGTACAGGCCCTGGTTTGCCCTAGGCATGGACGCCTATGACTTACGGAAGCTGAGCAGCGTCCGCTGTTGTCGTGTGCTTAAAAACCACACCTCCTGCGGCGCATGGCGCAGGTTTTGTCACCCGAGGTTTCAAGCTCAGATTACTATCAGAGTTTTACCTAGAAGGCTAGAAACATGTCAGCATGATTGGCAATTGGCTGCACCCCGTCGCGTACAAAGCGTTGATCTCAGTAGCGATCGCGCCCGTCAAGTGCACCCACCCCGGTCTGTCCGGCATACTTTATGTGCCTCGCTACATAACCACCACTTCTTTTCGATCGCTTCCGTTCGTGCAGGCTTCATGCGCTGGGGCAAACCCGCTTCTCCCACCACGCCTGAGGTGTGGCCTCCTCACCCGCCTCCTGGCGAGACGGACCTCGAGAGAGCTGTTCGTCTGGAAGAGGAAAAGGAGGCCAAGCGAATCTCGGATGCCATTGACCACGACCTTGAGTTGGACAAGGTGGAATGGCGCAAGCGAAAGTACCACACGAGGATCCTGCTACTGGGTACGCACTGCATGTTCCGCTAGGGTTTATCAGTGATAGCTCACGCCTGCCTTATGGTTCCCGTCGCATTTATCAGGGCAGGCAGAGTCGGGCAAGTCGACTATGCTGAAGAACTTCCAACTGCATTTCACTCCCGAGACGTTTCATGCCGAGGTGGAGGCATGGCGTGCAGTCATTCATCTCAACCTCATTCGCTCAGTCAATTTCATCTTGGACCTTCTACCAAATTCTCGCGCGAACACCGCGTGGACTCCCGATCCAGGTGCCAATTATCTTGCGCGAAGCTCCCCCCTCGACAAGGGTTTCCAGCAGCTTCGAATGCGGCTGTCCCCCCTGCGCCAGGTAGAACAGATTCTCGTGCGGCGTCTTTCGGCAGACGAGTCCGCGCACAGTGTCTCGGAAGTGGAAGAATCGATGCCATGGTATTACGGACGGGCTTCCGAAGTATCTGTTCGAGGCGGATCGGGCTGGAAAGCTCTCATCCGCAGACGATACGCGTCGCCCCCAAACATACGCCCAGACGAGATGGACAGCGCGCGACAGATTCTGCATGCGTGTCGGGAGGATATTGTGGACTTGTGGACTGACCCTCTCATCCAAGCGGAGCTGAAGGTGGAGGGCGTTTCGCTGCAGGAACAGTCTGGATTGTACGACCCTTTTCCTTCGACTTTCCTTGTGGTTGATGTGTCTTCTCTTCTCTCGTGTATAGTTTCCTGGACGAGGCTGCGCGTGTGGCATCTGCGAACTATGAACCTACATTGCGTCCGTCCTTTTTGTATGTATTCCAAGAATATTGCTGTAACTATTGTGCAGATGACATTCTTCGTGCTCGACTGCAAACGATCGGGGTCGAAGAGCACACCATGACTGTGGAGAAATGTAGGTATCACATACTAGTGAATGTTCATTGTTGAAGTGGCTAACCGTCCAAAAGTTGGAGAGGCAACACAACATTGGATATTCTATGATGTCGGCGGTGCACGTGGACAACGGGGTGAGTAAATCAGTTCCAACTCAGATATATGTGCGGTACTTACTAAGTTTAACATAGCTAGTTGGGTGCCATACTTCGATGATAGTATGTGTTGTGGTATTTTCGAGAGTCTTACGCTGAACCTCGTTATAGTCAACGCTGTATTATTTTTATGCCCTATGTCTGCATTCGACGAGGTACTCCTAGAAGATCGAAGTGTTAACCGACTGGTGCGCATATACCCTGTCAGTAACTGTTGTGATCCGCTGAACATAATTATCTCTTCACAGGCAGATTCCTTTGATCTATGGAAAACGATTTGCACAAGCAAATTGCTAGCGATGACCACATTTATACTACTTCTCAATAAGAGCGATGTGTTGAAAGCGAAGCTCGATGCCGGAATCTCGTTCGCGCGATACGTGAAGAGCTACAAGGACGGTCCCAATGACTTCGAGAACGTCTCTTCATGTTTGTAACGGTCTCTTGCTAGCAAGAATAACTGAATGCTTACTACTTCTTGTCTGTAACAGACTTGAAACGTAAATTTATTGCGATTCTCCAACACTACTCGCCCAAGGAGCGACAGATGCACGTACATTTGACATGTGCAATCGCAAGTATTTCATCGCGCGCAAAACAGTTCAGAGCTAACTGCCCGTGTCATCTAGGATATTAACACGACAGCGCTTGTGATCACTCGCAGTGAGTAACATGCATCTTACATTCCCCTCCCTTGCGCTTACCTTGCTTGTGTACAGTTAAGGAAGCGATCATCGTCAATAATTTAATCTCGAGCGACTATTTATGAGTAATTCATATATCTGAATGATCTTTCGTAAAAGTATTCCACTTGTATATTATACACCTGCCTTTTCACGTGAACTGTAGCCGCATGTTCCTTTCGCTGACTTCGACTTACGATATCGATAGTGCAGTCTAGTGGACCGTGCTTGGCTCTTCGGTTGGTGACATGGGATGATACTACTATCTTCAATCATCCAAGAAGTTCAGCGCGCGATGCTTCTACTGTTTCGCATTGTAGTTGTCCGTCTTTGTATTTAACCTGGCCTTGGCTACTGGGATTTATTCTTGGTATACTTTACAGCAAGCCTTCTACCCTGTGCCGGATGCCGAGCGCACGTCGCGGCCGGGTTTAAATGATACACACTGGTTTACTCTGGCGAGTCTGATGACGGCGCACAGCAGCAGGCGCCGGGCGGCGGCCTATCGGGTACGTCGGGATTTCCTTATTTGAGATTTACTGTACCTAGTCACGTCTCGAGCAAACAGAGGATGAATTCCTTTGTACTTGGATTTCATCGAATTGCGCTCCAAGATACACAATCTAGCTCGTGCACAAACAACTGGTATGAAAAGCTGGAGCCGTCTGTGTAGTCGAATCGTTTCGTGTGCTCTTAGACTGGCAGCGGTCGATAAACGGAACGCGGGGCGGTGATGGTACGTGTGAAGCGTAAGACGCGAACCGCATGCAAGACCACGATAAGCACTAGGTGTCCTATCCAACTCAAGTTCATTTATTTATGGAGATGCTATCCAATGGCCATCAAATCAAGTACCAATCATCTTGACGAGCAGACATGAGAATGTCCTCGTTCTGAGTTGTTTGCTCTGCTCGCTCTGCACTCATATTCAATCGACGTCGCTCCCGCCCATCACCCGTCCTTGCACGCCGTGTCATGCCTCTCGTCCTTACATTCTCGGAGAATAACCCACTAGACTCGACTATCGTCGACGAGAGCACGTACGTTCCGACTCCTCGCTACGAGACATTCACCACCAAAGTGACGGGCGGCCAGAAGAAGACGACTTTGTGGGCGCTGGCCCCATCGCGCAGCATCGTAGCGGAGGTGGAATGGGAGCGGTCATTCAAGTCGGGCAAAATCACGATGGAGGGCCGATGCATGGAGATGGATGCGCTGTTGCTTGGAGGCGGCTTTTTTAGTCGAACGTGCGTTCACGTTCTTGGGAACTCGTTCACTCAGACATTCAGGTTCGTTGTGCACCCCGCAGTATACGTAAATTTCAGCTTCCCGGAGGGCGACTGTACAAATGGAAGCAATCTGGTGCCGTGGATCTCAAAGTGAGCATTGTCCGTCATTCTTTCGTGCGCGATCGATCTGACTGTCTCCTCACTACCGATGGCGGATGCAGCTTGTCAACCCGGAGGATGGCTCTCTTATTGCGCGTTCGTTGCACGCCAAGTTAGGGATGTTTGAGGAGCAACGAGACTTGACTCTAGAAATCTCGGATAGAGGCCTGGCCTCCCTCAACTTGATCCTGCTCACGTTTCTGTTGGTAGAGCATCTCGCAAGAGAGCAGCGCCGCGCGTCTGCTCGTATGAATCCCGTCAACAATATCAACAGCCTCAACATGATCAATACAATGAATGTCATCAATATGACCAGTATATAACAAGTAGGCGCTTCAGCTAAGAGTGTGAAGGGACTATAAGTACGACGGACATTTCGATAATGTATAGGTACGGGAGAGCGTTGATTGGGTCGGTCTCTAGTTCCACGTCGCTGGATACACACATCTAGATTGTATGTACGCGCTCCCTGTGCACAAGCCCAACAATACGACCATCTGACAGACAGCATTCTTCAGCTTGTCAGATTTATACCCTTGTCATCTTGCGCTGACGAAGGGAATTATGTGGGATCGGGCCAATCAAGCACTGCCTCGACCTTCATGCATCATGAGGCTGTGCTGGGAAATGGTCTCGAGCAGTAGCAGTGGCACAGGACGCCATACATAGTAGCGTGAGTACTTTACCCCTGCTGACGCAGGTTCAAAGCTGCGTTGTCCGGGGTTGTTCCTCATTCCTGACTTTCCTCTATTGCAGTCCCCTTTGAAACACCTCATGCCTCTCACTCTGACATTCTTGTGCAACGACCCGCTGAACACCATTATCGTTAATCAGTCGAGTGGCCAAACTAACCATCGATATGAAGTGACTTCCATCGAGCTTGATGATGGAAAACGAAGGACTACACTGACAGCTCTGACTCCGATCCGCAGAGTCATTGGTAACATAGAGTGGAAGGGACCACTAATTTCTGGCCTGCTCACTGCTACCGTGAAGGGGCGACGTATTACAACATCTTTGCCACCCAGAGGCTGTTTGAATCGAATGTAAGCCTATGTCTTCGTGATTCAACAAAGAGCTGATTCCTACCGTACACATATGGTAGTATGTTCATGCTCTGCTTCATGGGCAGGCGGCATTTCAAATGGAAGGCCTCGGATGGGGGGAAATTTGTGGTAAATTCCATGCATGTCCACTGTTCTAGTTTGAGCCGACACCTGTTTCCTGCACATAGCTCGTGGACTGCAGCAACGGATCTGTGATTGCGCGCTATTGGAGTACCACGTCAGCGCTCTCTGAGAAGGAGCAGATATCGACACTTGAATTGGGGGATAAAGGTTTTCCCAGTCTCAACCTCATCCTCTTCACATTCGTGTGGGCGTACATTAAATGGCAGCACCATACTGCCTTCCGCGTCAAGAACATGAATATGAATTGATGAATAATACTACCACACCGAGTACGATTATGTGAAGGAGCCTGTTGCCTCGCTGTACTACTTGAACTTAATAGCACAAAGCTTGCAGAAGTACCTGAAGTTGTGGTTCTGATTGCAACTTGACATGACTGTAAGTTGTCTCAGAATCTTCTGTGC
>NW_012133379.1:26462-35356 GCF_000313525.1 Fibroporia radiculosa | reverse complement strand
CCAGTTAACAGTTGAACTCCTGATCCTCAGTCATTAGGTCCCTTAACATGCAAGGCAACAAAGTCTATAATAGAAAAAACATCACACCTAGTATTTACAAATCTCAAATTACTTACAGGCAGTACTGAAAAGTAGGACCATATTCAGTACCAGCTCCGCCTTGATTATCTTCTCACAACTGCAAAAATTTTATAAGCTGAATCAGATATACATTCAAGATATCATGTTATCATATATTGACCTCTTCACATAATTCAGTCCCTAAACTTTGACACTAAAGTAAGTCACTTACTTGAAGTGTTTGACCTTGCCAAGGATATAATTTCATACCAGTAGTGACTATTGTCAACAAAGTACAATACCTCATCATGAGGAACAAGGCAGTCACAAAAGAATGTTTTGCCTTCCAGAGAAATTGATACTTATGATGAAAAGTCAATAAATAGTCATAGCCACAGAATACTGGCAAGATGAGTCAAGAACCACCATTGCACTTGACAATCACAGAAGGCAAACTTGCAGCAGACAGATAGATGTATTAATATATCACAAGACTATTATGATGATAGTCAGGATTTCTCGCAGCACCAGGTGAAAGAGACATACTATTGCAAGGCAACTACTATATCATCCGTCCCTACCGGCAGCGATGATATCAATGACATAAGAATTTCCTCAGGCTCCAGAAAAAGAGGATGTAGTGAGAGAGACTTCAGAAGGATAAACGAGCGGTCTTGCTACGCCTCCCCCGCGTGTTATATGGGCTGCAGACGAACACTGATGACAGGTTGACAGGACCCACTGATCAAGATGGGAGCATCATAATCAGATACCGGAAGTTGTATGGACGCGTTCATCGTTTACGCATAGATTGGGGCGCATTAAAGGTTGAGACGAAACGCACAGTTGCACTGTCGCGCGCACAGCATTGTAGAATGTTAGAGCTCTAAGACTCAAACATTTCAAACTCTGTGTACGAACTTAAACATATAAGATCCTCGTATCGTCCCAGCAATTTGTCTGATATGCTTGCCAACGGCTCCTTGTCGCGCACCACGCTGACAGCTCATCATAATGCTCAGTGTCGCATCCTAGCGTCCGTCAAGTCTCTTGTTTCTCATACTCGTGTGAAGATGTCATCTTGCCGTAAAAAAACGTCTGCTACTATCATTGCACCAGTAATGCAACTTTTTCAGTATCTGGGCTCCCTGTAGTGCAAATCTTACCAGAATGTTTCGGAGTTTTCACCAGTCGATGCAGAATGTTCAAAAGTGAACACGTGAATTTCATAGGCTCAGTATGTCTAGAATTAAGCAAGACCGAGAGCAAAATAAAATCGCAACAGTAGTGCAACTTTTCTCCGAGGTACGTCACGTCAACCGTCACAATGGTGTGCATGCCGTTTTCTTTGTCCGCCCGGCGTTCAGTGGCTGGACTGCGAAGCTATGCGAAGTACGCCGCTACTGTACTACCATCAGCTGAGTCAAGATTCATGATGGCTGAAAGTCACAGTTTTGAGTCGCTATCGTTCGACACAGGATTCAGGAGGGGATCACTATGCGGATTATTCCGGAGAAATTAGAATAAGAGTGTGTATGTTCTTCACATGGCCATGATGCGTTATTGTGTCGATCGGACATGGTGATTGCCTACCCGAGGCCACTCTTGATTGAGATGTAGTCCTCAAAACACATTTGCGAGGCATTTGAGTCACTCTCGTATTTTTCATTCATACGAAACCTACACAGTAGTGATCATACTTGTATTTTGTATCATATATGATTTATTGGTATTTTTAGAGGAGGAGCAGCTGTAAGTTCAGTAATTGCACTACTGTTGCGATTGCATTACTGGCGCAATGATAGTAGGTGCATACAATGCACGAGACGTAGTGATGCAATCAGTACAAGTTGATTACAAGATGCACAACAAAATTCTAAATACAACTTTCAGCACCTGCGCATTTCTTTCTTCGCATTTAATTCGTACAGCGACGCCAAGACGTTCACCTTCAACCCTGGGACGAACCGATAACTACAATGACGCGAGATTCGTGATCGGCCATTCACTATTAATTTCAAGAGAAGTAACAAGAGGCGTCAAGGTTAGAATCTCGCAAAAAAAAAAAAGGACCAAAAGCCAAGCTCACTATTCAGCCACGGTCCGTTTGAAGCCGTACTTGCCAATGAATGCCTCCAGCTCTTTCGGACCACGCGAACCATACGGATACGATACTGGGTGGGGAGCCGGGCCGTTCTTGCCGTCAATCCAGTGCAAGATAGGAGTGAAGATCTACCGAGAACTAAGGATATGATCTATGAAATCGGGAATTGATATGCGCACCTTCCAAGCAACATCCAGCTCGTCATCACGCACGAAGTTGGAATGGTCACCCTTGAGCGCATCGAGAATAAGAGACTCATAAGCCTCTGGAATCGCCGCCTCCGCGAATCGCCGCTTATACGTAAGGTCCATCTCCGTTGGGATTGCACGAGTGTGTAGACCAGGGGTTTTCGTGTTGAGCTTGAGGTACACGGCCTCAGATGGCTGAATCCGAATAACGAGCTCATTGCGCGAAATATCCTTAAAGATACCTTTTGTTACGTCCTTGAACTGTATCCGGACTTCTACTTTCGCCTCATTCAAAGCTAGTATACGAACTAGGTGAGGAATATTCCCCTATAATAGGACAGACTGCACCTTTTCCTGCCTTCAAAATGAAGGGAACACCCTCCCACCTTGGGTTGTGGATCCACAGCGTTGTTGCAGCGAACGTGGGACAGACCGAATTATGGGGAACGGTATCATCATCGAGATACCCTGGCTTGCCATTCGCAGCCACATACTGTCCCAACAGTGTGTCACTTCGTTCGATAGGAGGAATTGCACGCAAGACTTTGACCTATCTCAACGATGAGCAATACGCGATAGAAGATGAAAACAAGCACTTCACCTTCTCGTCACGGATGTCCTCGGCAGCGAACGAAACAGGGCGCTCCATGGTAAGAATACTCAGTACTTGCAATAGATCTGGATGATAAACCGTAAGCAACACCATAAACAATCTCAGACAAACAGATGCATACGGTTCTGGAGGATGTCACGAATGATACCAAACTCATCAAAATAGCCACCACGACCCTCAGTACCGAATGGCTCCTTGAAAGTGATCTGGACGTTACTGATCGAGTTCTTATCCCAGAAGGCATTGAACGCGACGTTGGCGAAACGCAATACCAGGAGGTTCTTGGTCATTTCTTTCCCGAGATAGTGGTCGATCCGGAACGTCTCGTCCTCGGTCCAGTGCTGCTTGAGCGCACCCAAGAGCTCGCGGGATGAGTCGAGGTCTTTTCCGAACGGCTTCTCCACAATGATACGGCACTTGCCAACATCAGGGGTAACGTAACATTGCTCCTTGAGATGTTGTCCGACAGGGATGAAGACACTGGGCGGAAGCGCGAGGTAGAATACACGGTTGCGTTCCTTCACCCCGTAGCTAGATTCGATCTTTTCGAGGTGCTTGTTCAGGTTCGCGAAGGACGGTGAATCTTCGTACCCGCCAGAAATGTACGTGGAAAGCTTCTTAAACTCCTCAAGCTTTGCAGACACTTCCGGATCGTTGTTAGGGTTCTTAATATACGCGGTGATTCGCTTGTGGTATTCCGCATCGTCCATTTTTGTCCGCGCATACCCCACGATGTGAACCCCTTTCGGAAGGAAACCCATGCGATAGAGCCCAAAGAGAGCAGGATATGTCTGTGATCGAAATCAGAACATGACAAAAGGTGTGAGAGCGAGAGCATCAAGAAAGGTGAGAAAGGGAGATGTCAGTATAGCGGTACGACCGTCCCACGGTGACCTCTGGCAAATCCTCGGAATCCCGCACGTAAACGCAAGAAACTGGAACTAAAATGAGCAAGGCCTATAGCAAGTCCGGCAGTGCATCTACAAGAAACACTCAGTCGCTAATGCTACCCCTCACGACAGTGAGCAATGAGGCCCGACGGTTCCTAACATGCATATCATGATGGAGCCCTTATCATGACATATTATGATGCTCAGTTGCCGAACAGAAAAAAGGCAGCAGCAATCTGACTTGTCCTTGGACGCTAGAGGTCATGGTCGAAATGGACGAGAGTCGCGCGCGCGACCATAGGAACAGCCTCCACTGTAGACAGTCCGCAAAGAGCGAGAGACGATCACTCACCTTCTTTTTCGCGAGATCCCCTGACGCGCCGAGTACTGCAAGTAAAATTGGGACGTGTTAGCACTATACTGTATTCCGATGGACTATCAAGTGCACCGATGATGATTGTGTTATCCTTGAGCTCATCGTGGGCTGTCTCCATGGAGGGGATGGTGCCCGACATTGCGCGCGGACGAGTGGTCATTTCGAGAGAGACTGTTGGGTCGAAGGAGTGAGATGGTGAGTGGAAAGAGAGAGAGGAGGACGCGTACGGTGGGAGTAAGGTGTAAGAGTCGGGGATTATCAAGGGAGATTATTGAGAGCGCTTGCTGAACGAGCAGCTTCGAATCCCATGTCCGATGATTATGACCATCAGCATGATGCAACCCAGACATCCCGTGCTCGGCCCGCAATCTGCCGACCCCCGCCGCTCACCGGGTCCTCCCACGCCCCCGACCTTTCTGCCGCCACCATGCCCGACGCCCCCGCCACCCACACTCTCCCTCCCACTTCCGACGCCGTCGTCGACAGCCTCTGCGACCTCGTTTCCTCCTCCTACCTCAACCACGACCCTACCGTTGTCCACATCCACGCCGGCGCCCTGTTTGCCCGTCTCAAAGCCCTCAACCGCGCTGCCAATACTGTCACCCGCGCACACAAGCAAACTACTGCAGATGCCCGCCATGACATGGATCAGACCCACCTTTGGCTACAAAACCTGCTGTACGAGAAGCGTCATCTAGAGCGGGAGATTGACAAGTGTCGCCAGTTCGCGTACGTCGTTTATATTCACCAGCTAACCGTACGCGCTCTAACACCGTCCACAGCTCGGTGTACCAGGACATCCCGCTCTACTCTGTAGAGGAATTTACTCAGCTTGCTCCAGAGGAGGCACGAACCCCGGATGTTTTGGCGGACGAACACCAACTGATGCTGAATCGTCTTAGCTTTGAACTCGCCGAAAGGCAAAGGTGTGTCTAATTTTTCCCAGAACCATTGTGTCCTCTCAACATACATCCTAGGTTAGAGCAGAGGCATAAGGAGCTCATGAAAGAGAAGGAAGATCTACTCAAGGAGAGCAAGACCAAGTTCACCACTATGGACAATGTCAAGGCTCAGATTGACTCTTTAATCAAGGTCAGTGCATCAAAAACTATAGGACTACTCTACTAACCGCTTCGGTCGTCTGTAGACTGCGACCGAAGTTCAGAAGAAAGTCAGTGACTTGGTACAGCCAATACAGCCTGTTGAGGCAACACCAGCACCAAGCTGAGCATTGGAGTGTCCTGCACTTTGCATGTAACATGCCAACCACATCATCGCACCACGCGCGTTTAGGGTAATCGCACACCCACGCATCGTTGCCACATTGGAATTCGTAAAGTCGATTCATTGTGTTGAGCAGGAATCTACATTGCCCTCAAACGGCAGCGATAGGAGTTCGTACAGATGATTTACAGACAGCTACGGAGGGGAAGGGAATGGGCAGCAATACATACACCAATTTGTGAGCAGGAAAGTGGAACGAAGGGTTCGTGCTATATAACATCAGCGTGGTAACCATGAGAGAACACATACAAGCGATCCATGCGAATAACTGAGACAGCAAGTGGCGACGAAGCGACACGGGCAGGTTGATGTTTAAGGCTCCATGCCGTCTTCGTCCTCGCTGATACTGCCGACATCGCTCATCTCATCGTCCTCGCCGTCTTCATCCTCCTTTTCTAATGCGGCGTCGGCAGCTTCCTTTGTTGCAAAACGTTGTACATATTCTGCAGCGCATGAGCACTAAAGGAATAGTTTATAGGGAGATGATATGCATACCCTTAACCTTGCCATCATACTCCTTTGGATGTCGCATAAGCAGCGCGGCTGCCTCGCCATTCAGTGGATCATTCGGGTTTGGATAACGCAAGAGCTGTGGCAGGAAGACTTCAAAGATGTTAATCATGTCTACAGCAACACATAAGCTGCGGATCGGCGGTTGTTAATCATGCATATCCATCCACTTACCGAACATAGGCGACCACGTCTGGTTGATGACATCCAGACATACGGAGCCGCTGCTATGGTGCAATGGACACTTATTAGTATGGCAGGTTTAACGATGTAACCGTACATACGCACAGCTCGTCAATGTTCGGATGGAATATCTTGTTCATGAATCCGATGCTAGGCGACTTGAACGGATATTGATCGGGTAGCTCTACGTGAATCTTCCAGACGCCGCCGGCGAACGGTGCTGCGAAACACTCAGGATACAGATGGACTCGGTAGAAAGGCACTCACTTTCTGCAGGCCCGTAGAAACGAACATAAAATTCTTGCATACTATCGTTCACGAGGTTCACCTCGTAGTCGGACATCAACCTAGAACCAAACGACCACTCAATCCTGTGCCAAAACTGGATTGTGCCAGCAAGCACGCTCTACTCACAGTTTCATGACGTCCGTCTCAATACGACGCTTGCCTGGCATACTGTGAATACGCAGAGGTTGTTAGCTGGGACTGAGAGACCGGTAGAATGAAACTTATCATGATGCGTGAGTTCTGGAGTGAATACGGTAGGAGCGGGCGACAGCGATGGTGATGAGCACTTAAGCGGCGAGTTGGACAGGACGGAGGGGGGTAATGGGGAGGATAAGGGCTAGTGTAAATGTGCTTCGCCACCGCCTGAAAGCGAATATGGCTGAGTCGATCGCTCCGGATATCGTCTCCGTCACGGCGGCGGGTGTCTCCGGAGTTTCCGAGTTTCTATTTCGGGGCAGCGGGAGACTCGCCCTGGTCCGCGACCTCAGTTCACCTCGCCGCCAAATGTCGTACTCTTTGCCTAGGATCGTCGGGTAGCTTACCCATATCACGGATCTTGTCCTATATAGACCTCCAATGGGCAATGCTGGGTTTCTGGAGGACTGAGGCGCAGCTAAACCCGTTTCATGAGGAGGCCGTCACGTTCAGCCTATCTGTGAGCCTGTCCGCTGTCGCATGTCTCATGCCGCTGCGGTGTGTTTCTTTTACCAAGCTCGGACATTGTCCAAGATCTCGTCGCTCGTCAGCGTCATTCCCAAGTACATTTCATTCGTATGCCAACTGGTCTTTACGTACGGCTACCCTTGGCTCACGTTATTCCCTGATCCTATGGAGGATGACTTGTAATATGTGCGTCGATAACTACAGATTACAAACCAGTTGCGCCTGCGCTCTCAAACCCGTTCAAATAGATTCCAGCGTCTTGAACATCCGCTGTCGTGTTTTTGCCTCAAAACCAATCCCACTCCTCCACTACGCAATATACGGCGTCGCTGGAACAAGGGTACGTTCTCCGGCCACTCCTGAATCCAGGCTCCATCTTTCTCCCGTTCTGTCGCGCTGCTCGCGTCGTATCTGACAGTGACACCCCACTCCCCGCATTTGGCCCAGGCGCGCCTTGGTTCAGGGCTTTCCATGCAATCATGACGGCTATTGCATCAACACATTGTGAACAGTCGCATCTTTCTACCCGTACGTCTCACAGCGTATGAGAACTCACCGAACCAGAATACTCCAAATGCGCCGATGAGGATCATCTCTTCCTGTGTTTGCGAGAGGAACCGCCCGTTTTGTCTATGATGCATCACGACGCTGCAGATGTCCCAATTCCACGAATTCGAGATGAATACTGCCCTGAGCTCGCAATCATGACGTATGACTTACAGGACTGACACGGAGGCTAGTGCGAGCAGAGCCACTGCTGTTTGCATGAGGTTAAAAGTATCTAATTATTCAAAAGCAAAGGTTGGTGACTCTCTTCACAGCTGAGCGAGGATTTGATCTGTAACACACGCATCGTATGAGGGATGAGCTGCGTCAATAAATGTGCCCCATAGGCGATTATTACCGCTGGCGCATACAACTCCTTCGTCAGCAACGCTCGCTTTCTCTGCTCAACGTCGATGTCGCGTACCTAAGCCGAGCGACCGCCCTGTATGGCCTCGAAACAACTGCGGCATGGTCAATATTGTCACTGGTGCTAGTATGGATCAATGGATTGTGGCAGAGTCAAAAAGAGGCTGGCTCGTCTACGATGCGATTTCCTTCCCTCTTCACCTAGATGACTTACTGCACGCACGCGGTTTCCGCTCGGCCTACTCGTTCCACATCGCCATTCTCGTGCCTTGCCTCGCGGTGTCCGCACGCACCCAGTCTAGATGTCCGTCGAAAGATCGCACGGGCGTCATGAACACCTGATCAGTCAGTGTCGGCACATTTAGCATGTGCGCAATAGATATATGTACACATCCATCTACAGGTTCATGGCACCTCGCCGTCGGTTCGCCATCACCCCGTATCGCATCAATTGATACACGCTGTTCTCGATTTCGCTACATTAGTGCCCCTATTTATCCCGCCCTTCGTCCATCATGCATTGCCTCCGCTTTGTGAACATCTGGTCGTAAGCGCGCACACGTTGGTTTGATCTATAGGTTCCAGGGAAAATGTTCCATCCTTTGGTGCCTTCTGTTCTAGTACATCAAGCACGCGGCGCAAACGTGGTATTTTACTGTATAGCGTCCACGGCATGTGTTGTAGCCGAGCATAGATAGGTAAGTAAACGTCTCGTTAGTTGTGCTGCCGCTAATGGAAATGATGAAGCGCAGTCTGCGCTCAGACAGAGCTCACCGAGCCGGGAACCTGTGTAACCGACGGCATGCCCCCTGTTGCACTGGGC